>NC_051133.1:14301613-14319677 GCF_014839805.1 Manduca sexta
TCGTATCTCTTACCATCACGCGAGCTATTTGCTCGTTTCATAACTCATAGTATAAAAAAGTGTGATGATACATCGAGGTCCCGAGCAAAGTTCACTGCAACTTGACATGTTATTAGTTTTAAAGCGATTTCTAGATGCTTTTAAGATCTCCGAGCTAGATTACATATTAAAATATAAACTTTACGGAGATGAGATTTTTTTACAGTTAACTTTGTGCTGCGGTAATTTCGTTTTTATTACTTGGGGTTAGAGGTTAGTTTGTTTAATGCGAGTGTGATGTTTATTTATTGAGTATTAATATAAAAGAATTTATTTAATAAAATTCTGAATACTGATGCACAATGCTGAGCTCTAACTTCAGTGGTTTCTTGGAGCCCGATATTATTCACACAAGTTCCTTGTCCGTTGATATTTGTTTGGATTCTAAATACCATGTAGTCCAGTGAATCCATATATAAAATAAATGCTTTCATAAATACTCCCAATTAATAAACTTATTATAAAACAATTAAATAGCTGGGACATATACTTGTTCCATAGTGAGTTTGACGCAACCAAAACATAAAGAGCGTTATGTCCACCAAAAACTGCAAACATTTTAAAATATAAATAGTTTTAACCCGCCCGGCGCGGCGTAACCTAGACGTCCCGCGGTATAGTTTACGTGAAAACTGTCCGATCACGGCGCGTGGGCATACGCTTAAAAAGTTTCCAGATTCCCGCAGGATAACTAACCGGCGGAGTTACTTCGCTGTTGAGTTCGGCAAAAAGTTATTACCGGTCGCCGGGGCCGTAGTTAGTAGGGGGCAAGGAGGGATGCAAGTGCCCATGATTTAAAAAAATAATAATTTTAATGGAATGGGGGATTAATTTGCGTTTTTTGACGTCAGTCTCCTTACATATAAAATTAACCGTTTTTAGGCACTCCGAAGTATTCCTGTAGCATTTGTTTTTATGTAGAATACAGGTAATTCTCTTCATCGAAGAATCATTAACGATATCAGTTTCGTTCTTTCGTCTGAGATCTTATTGACTCCGTCATACCTATTATATTAAATGACAAAGACGTTGCAACCCTGTCACTAGAAATATGTCGGTCTTTCAATAGGACCAATAAATTAACCCTAAACTCCCCATGCCCACCGCAATGCCTAGCTGCGTCCCTGGCGAACCCAAACGGAGTTTGCCCAAGTCTTTTACGGATATGAGCGCCGATCGTCTGAGGATTTGTGGGTAATTACACGGTTCTTATTAAGCCTTCCGCAAATACTTTCCGGATGGGCAATTTTGTCCCGGCCGCGGCGCACGGTTATCGTTTGGATGTATGAGTGCTGTTGAGTTGATTTTGTGTTTGAATGACGTTTCGTGGGAAAAGTGTTTGGAGTGAACATTGGTCATGCAAAAATCAAAGTTATTGTTTTGGTTATGCATCAAATACATATAAAAAAATCATTTTATTGTAAGTTCAAAACTCAAGGGCACGCTCTGAAGTTTCTAAATTTATGTGTATTCTTTGTGAATTATCGCTTTCTTTAACAAGAAAACGTCATGAAGAAACCTACATACCTCAGAAGTTGTCTCAGGATGGCGAGCGCAGTGAAATACCAAACAATACTTTGTAATTCAAGGTGTTGGATGGTTTCTACTGTTTATTGGCGGTCGTATCGCTTACCATCAGGCGAGCGGTAACCACGTCTCGTCATTTAAAGCAATAATAAATTATCGATTTGCAACCAATGATTATTCTCTATTAATCTACACAATTATGCCGGCCTGTGCGGACACATTACATTTTCACGCGAACTGTATGTACAATCTCAATGGACCAATGTGGGGGGGAGTCAAATTTACCTGCCAAAATAACAGATGAGGTGTGTTCCCTGCAGTGGGATGTTCGTAAGCCGATGATGTAAACGTGTATAGGTAGGGCTGCCACGTATATGGACTTTGGTTTCTGCTTACAGCGTCTGTGTAGTCTCACTAAGGCTTTCAGATTCCTAGACGATTAAAGATGTCTTTCTTATTTTGACGGCGTGTGTTGTGTTTGATGGAATATAAAGTTTTATACTTTAATACGATGGAGGTATACTACATGTTGAAGAATCAATTGTACTAATATTAATTTAGTGTAATCTCAGGCGTTTTTGTACATAAAATTTATAGTCATTTTATTACATGTGATTAATAAAATTGATTGAATTAAATAGTTTTAGATAATACTGGTCATTAATTGTTTAATCATTTTAATTAAATTGATTAAAGTAATAAAAACATCTTTATACCGGTCACTCCCGGAAACATCATTCCGGATTCCGGTAGTGACAGCCCTGTGCATAGTTAACCGGTGTCTACGTTATTCCGTAGCTTGTTTACTGACATGTCTATAACGCGTATTGATTGTGATGCTGTCAGCGTGGAGATGAGTGCCTTCGGTGCCTTCAGGCGGCCAATCCTCTCGAGTTTCACTTAGAGCTCCCTCTTATACGTGTGTCGAGCGGTTCGCAAGCTTTTCCACGTGTTTGAAGCTGGATTAAGGGATAGTTTTTATGTTTTTTTTTTGTAATGCATCTAATTATTTATATCTGGCCGTAAACACCACAGGAATTGGGGATGCAGTTGTCCAAATAAAAAGGGTATTGGCTATTTAATAGAGAAAGAAAAAATATTTGTCGCATATATACACATAGGTACAAATATTTGGAGAAAAGAAGTAAAACAAATGAATATCTCTTAATCTGCCTGTCAATGCGGTGACGGTAGATGACCACTCCAGGCGTGATGCTGTGCCGCGGCACAACGTTAGTTTCACTGGTCATCAAACTAGCAAGTCAACACAAAATTGATTTTAACAAAATATATTAAATTAATTTATTTCCAATTTAATAGAATTTCCATTTGTATTTAGCAAGCAGCAACACAGTTCTCATGTCTTTGGAACGTGTATTATTAGGTATTGCAATATGCTAATTTCGCTGTTGAAAATGCGTGGACTCCCACAATAAATTAAATACATCATTCTCTACATCCACGTTCTGTAAAATACTTCATAAGATCAGGAGCTTAAACGAAATTTACATAGCTCCGGCCAACCATGTTATACGCGAGACCTCCAAACATTCTCCAAGGAAATGTTCATCAGACCTCCAACAAAAGTTGACTAACCAAAAAACTACGCGCCAAAAATATAATATTCTTGTACATTGTACATTTCCAGTTTCCCCGTTCCCTAGGCGGTACGTATAAATCCAAATTTGCATAAAATATTCTCGCGTCAGCAAGGGTTCCTGCCAGCGGGCCTTGATTTGTCATTTTGGTAAATGCCAGTACATTTTAATTTTGGCTGTCTTGGGCTCGGTCGTCGCTGTGCGCATCGCTGCAAATTAACTGAGGTTTTACGTAAAGTATTGGTGGTATTTTTTTGTATTGTTTTACTGCTTGGATTTTTGGATGTTGAATTAATTTCAACATCCAATTTCTTTGAGAGTAATGTCGCGTAGTTACATAATTAAATATATGTATGATTATATTTGTTTGTATGTAACATTATAGTACGAAACGGTTGTTGTTCCGACATCCGAACAAATAGACACTCCATTGTTTAGTGTATTTAAGCCTAAATAAGCATTTGTCAATTTGTATGAATTTTGCAAACGCTCGTCATCCGGGATTGTTCGGTTTTACAGTTTAATTTAAAGTTTTTATTTCAATTTAAATATGAATTTATTTTTATGACAGGCGTATTTGAAGGATTATTCGTGAGGTTCTGGGTTCCATATGATATTAAAAAAATAAACACGTGAATTTGGTGTACGAAATAATGGTAGACAGGAAACCAGTTACGACTTTGTCTGTCATTTTGTGGTTATGTGTTGAACTTATGTATATTAATGAATTTGATATTGATAATTTTCTGCCGAATTCCAAATGAATGCTCACGGCTTCACTAGTTTGCTTGTAGACCGACAGCAAAAACGAAAATAGATCATGTTACTTACGAGTAACTTAAACCTTACATGCTACTGTCAATCATAAACCCATTCAACTCCACAAAAGTTCTACGGGGTCAAGTCTCAACACTTCTAAAAGCCACCCATAGACGCGCCAGACCCACACATTTCACCAGAAATGCCGTTAAATCCGAATTTCGGAACCCAATCAATATTGATAGAGGAAATGCATAAACAATTCCCAACCCAAGTCGAACGCCCGACGTTACCCGACGTCGCCTGAACAAAAACACAAAGAAGGCGTACATCAAAATAGCTCATTGGATCCCATTCCAGTTTATGGTCAATTTATAGATAAAGAATAGATCAACGTAAACCCGGGGTATTCTTTTGTCCTGCCATGCAAAGGAGGGGGACGCTTTATACAATCGAAGTAATAAAGTTTGAAATATAGATAAAGCCCGGATTGAATTGTTTTTGTCGTGGCAACTTTGTGTGGGTGTTTTTTGTACGTTGCAGTCTTACTAGATTGCAACGTACAAAAAACACCCACACAAAAGTAAAATATGTTAAAAAGAGTCCTTGTTATACGTTCAAAAATGGCCCAAAACCCAATCTTATTTATAAATATCAGGATCGGATAATCAGCGTGACATTTTGGGTCATTATGAGTGTTGACGTCATAACTTCATCACCAATCCTTGGATGTCTAATTTGTATATTTCTGTGCATTACTATCTGCTCACGTTTTTCTTCCATAAATGGAAAAAAAAATTATCCTTTAATAAATATTTTATCTTTTATTTTCCTCTCCCGGTAATCATGATGTATATAAAATTCTCTGTAAAATTCATTTAAGGTTATTGGTTGGCTTCTTTCATACATTCTATAAAACGTGTGTTGTATGAAAAGTAATAAATCTGTCAGTCAAGCAGGAATGCCTTGCGCTATTGTACGAAGACGCTGTTTGATGAAAATTGAATTCTCGTAACATCCTGTATTATATTTGAGCATTCGCGTAATTTAATTTTGTATTGGTTATTACTAACATTCTTTAATATCGTATACTTATGATCATCGACGGATGTTATTGTGATATGAAATATAAGTATCTGATACACATGTTCTTTTTAATTAACATTGTAGATATTTTAATACTAAAATTAATTGTAAAAGAAAAAAGTCACCTTACATATGTCTAATCCCGCATGTAACATTCTGAGAACACCATTTATACCGGGGCGTTTGTGGATGCGCCCCGCGGCGTAAATCAAGCCGCGCACGTACGGACACTGCCTATAGATTTTTTGTATAGACTGTAAGATACGAAAACAACGCCAAAGCGTGGATATAAAAAGATTTAGATTAATTTTATCAGCGCCACTAGCGACGAGCAACCGGTGTTAGGGGCGGCACATTGTTTTCAAAGATTATTATTTTGTGATCTGAACTTTATCACCTTCTTAGTAATAACTATTCTAGTTTGATGTGTAGTAGTGGAGAAGGTAACGCGATATTAGACATTAATTACAATCTCGGATTGTAGTGTGTGTAGGTAGTATATAAGTCATGTAATGTATAGTATTAAGTCGGTATAATGAGTGCAGTCGAATAAAGCATCTAAAACCATCAACACATCGTCCTTCAATTACAGGATAATTATCAAAAAATTATAAAATTTTGACTTGGAACTTGCAACGAACATTCTCTACTAGGAATATTTAACGTAAATTGAAACGGAAACCAGTGTTTTTAAAATCACCTTTTCATTAATTTGTTTTTATAGCTAAAAATATAAATGGCAGCCCTATATCGTGTGTAGTGCGTGTTTATTGAGCGAGGATGGAGGTGAACGACACATGGTCGTAGTACGCAAATATACGCGCTCGCATATACCGCGAATCGCGCGGCGTGCCGTGCGCGTGGACTCGTACGGACAGCAGCTTTACTGATATTGACGGCATCATTATGAGATCTATTCTGCGGTCATACACGCGAATGTCACTCTTTAAGACAGGCAGTTGGTTATGACGGTGTTCTGCAAACTTGTGTTTAAGGGACACCTAACAATGAATTATTTGTTGAAATTTTAGAGGTATGCTATAGAAAAAAAAAAACAAAGTTTATTTAATATTTATTTATTATTCAAATATATATCATGAAAGGAGGTTTAATGAGAAGAAATCGGCCGATTGGAGCACAGACTTTGTGGAATACTGTCTTATGATACTGACTGGTGAAGCTTAGCTAATCTCTGGGAGTATCTATTCGCGAAGAATTTATCAATTAGAAAGACACGAAGGAAAGGAAGGAAGGAATACGAATTATAATTTTTACACTTTTCTGTATCGTATAAAATTATTTGAACGTTATGAAACAGATCTTAAGACAATAATCGCCTATAAACTTTAGTACTCATTACTACAATATTTTTTTCTTTACTAAAATAAATTTTTCGATTTAAGTCAATGTATAGAAGCGTTTTGAAGTTTTGTATTTGCTCAACTACTTTTATTGTTGACTGTAGTACCAAATGTTGTGTCGGGTTCCGTTTCGAAAAAATTCATCTGTCGCCACTGTCCTGGTCAAATTACACGACGCTTGCATTTTTTTACCGGAGTCGCACAGGAATTCTACTGTCTCTATAATCATATCAGTGTATTAACAACAGGTTAATGTAACTTGCGTAATTCGGCGCTTGTAGCGAATGTTTAGTTGTAACGTTTTCACTGTGTCCAATACAAATTGTGTCCGCTTGACCTTTTTAACATAAAATATGTCATTACGGCTTTTATCTCCGTTAGAATGATTAAGAGAAGTTGACCTCAGAGTTATAATGCTAAACCTGTGACCATTTTAGTCAGTAGTAGTGCGTGTGCAAGGGTTCTGAAGAGGGAATCGTCGCTTCATATATTTATGCCACATTTTTGGATATGTAATAAAAGGTATTAAGAAATTTTCATATTTCTTTTCTCATGCTTTTGTAAATGACAATAACTGAGATGTTGAAATGAGCAAGAGCAATTTAATTTTAATGAACATAATAAAACTTAACATCTCATGTCTCAGGATGGCGAGCGCAGTGGAATACCAAACAATGCTTTGTAATTCAAGGTGTTAGATGGTGTTTCTACTGTTTATGGGCAGTCTTATCATCAGGCGAGTAGTAAGCTCGTCTCATCATTTAAAAAAAAAACAATTACCTCAGTTCACCGAGGTCACTGCGCTAGGCTCCAGGCCCGTGTCGCAATATACCAAATAAAATTTATTTATCAAAAATCATTTTTATTAGGCGACGTAATCCGGGCCACATCTTAATTAATATTGGTGACAACGATAGAAGTTGCGTTGCCTCCATAGTAGTTAGAATTATGTCGACCTGCCTTATTGTATACACACTGACTTTGGAAAATGACGTACAAACGAGTCACTGTGTCAGACTTTTTATCAATTTTATTTATTTATAGTTCCAATTTATACTAGATCATAAACCTAGTAGAAATTTTCAAACCCAGCATGACATACTTGCTTCTTCGCTTCTGATAGCAGTTTATCAGATCATAAAGAGAAATTAATCAGTTTATTGTCAAATATCCAGTGCAAAGGACCATAAGGATTATGATAAAGTGCAATTAATTTGAAAGTTTTTATAGCACGACACAACGTTTAGATTTTTACCCCCTTATTCATAAACGTTTTTTATCTAAGGACGGAGTAAAGCTGTGATAATAAGCCTGTTTCTCAGTGCCCAACGGCACTCAGAAATAGACATAGGGCCGTTGTGATTGGTTATTATTGTTGTGTTTTAAATTAGCCAATCACAACGGCCCTACGTCTACGCACTGCGAAGACTGCCATGCCGTCAGCACTGAGAAACAGACTTGTTATCACAGCCTTACTCGGTCGTTAGATAAAAAACGTCTATGAATAAGGGGGTTAGATTATAATGAACAATAGCGATGTATTTATTCTAAACCATTCACGTATATTCTATAGACACGAACGTCCATATAAACTATTTGTTTATAATCTGAGCTAAAATTGGAACCAAAACGTCACTGTTATAACCTATTTATTCACTTGAATAACAAATAGTATTACTTATTTGACTAATATTTTTTATTCATATCCAGGTTTACACTTAAACTTGAGTTCTTATATCATGAGCGCCACTCCGTACACAGCCGCAAGCTGTTAATATTGACCATACTAAAGTCAGTTTGAATGGATATCAAAATCAATTGAACACAGTGAATGTTCGGAACGCCAAATCTAGTACGTAGTACATATTATATCGATGTTTTAAACTGACTAGTTCGCATAAAACTTTAACCGTACAGCAGTAGCGAAAGGTGAAATTTTTCAAAAGGGATACCAACACAACATATAAAGGTTCTAATAGCATCAGCAAATCGCAGACTACATCATTAGAAAATGATAATTATATTTTACATAAATTACAAAAGTGAAGCCGACAGGAATCAGGGTATATGCCACTGCTGTACAGCGTTGTGAACGAATATTATTTTGAAGGACATTTTCGATAATTGCAATGTTTGTCGATAATTAGTTTTAGGAACAAATTTATTTAAACCCGCAAATATTAATTCAACTCGAATGGAAGTTTAAAATAACATAAACCTTATATATTTCAATCCGTGTTATGCCTGTAATTTTTCCTTCATATTCGCCATTTTTAAAAAACGAAACGTTCTAACGCTTATAATGAGTTATTTTGATTAACTCATTCTCGGAATCGGATTGAAGATTGAGATTGGGGTCGGTTTAGTATTTTTTCAAAATTAATCCTCCAACCTATGAAAAATTAATACGCGCGCTTAGAATTTGGTAAATGCAAATCATTCCAAACTGGTAAAGTCTATTTAGACATCACAAATCCTCAATACTATTTCAAGATATTAATAGATAGACGCGTATATATGTAGATAATAGCTCGGCAGTAAATTTTATATTTGATTGTTTGTGTCTCAATGGTGCGGAGTGAATGCACGCACGAGTGTTGGTACAGCGTGGTGTTATTCAACAGAATCAATATGTTTGTCGGTTTGTTTGTACAATCGTAGATAACATTGTGCGGAGGCTGTTTGTAGAGCCTCTTTAGCTGTGGAAAAGTGGGTTTGTTTTATTATTTAGACATTGTAATGGTTTCTGGTTGGTCTCAGTAAAGTATTGATTTTAGTTGATTCGATTATAGGGGCCTACAGTTAGTTGCTTTTTTAAGCGTGCACGACAAAGTGACCCACTGCACCTAATGGTTAGCTGAATGGGATCCAATAGAATGTCGACTGACCAGAGATGATTACCCCTCGGCAGTTGATACAATTTTGCCGGCCTGGTCGAATCGGATATATTACTGCTGATGCCGGAATGCGACACACTTACGATGCGATCCCGTGTATACGATGCTCTCTATTCGAGCGGATATAAAATATATACCACCGTCTAATGCGTTAAATCTAGCCATTAAACTTATTGGGCCATGTTTTCAAACCAATTATATGTGAAGTTAGGAAATGAGTTATATTTTTATTTTATTTTTTTCTTGTTACAGGTACACATAATCAGTAGCGTTTTGATTTAATGTGAACTGCTGGGCCACTAAGGTTAGTCAAATATACCGTAAATATTGCGCCTTATCTTGTGGAATACCGATGTTGACAACAGATACTAGGCGCTGACAAACTACATTTTTAAACTTTTCCCAAAATACAGGTCGTTGACCGTGTATGATTAATGTGCTCACAAAATACACAAAATTTGTTGGAAATATTAAATATTCATTTAAAAAACAAATCCCAAAAGCTAAGTTAGGTTTTATACTAAATTCAAGCAGTAATAAAGGTTAATAGAAATAGTTAAATACAATTTTTATTTCCGTTGAATTGATATTAATAATTATTGTCGAGTTAAGTATTCATAATAATTGGTCAAAGAACATTTTTAGAATCGAATCCATTTTCACACGAGTTTTCCTTCAATCAATTTTTTATTTTTCTTTTTATTCGGGCACAGTTATGTGTCCCCTACACCTGATGTAGAGTGGGGTCCAATATAGTGTCTATTGAGGAGACGTGATTACTTCTCGGCAGTCGACACAATTATGCCGGCCTGTTGGAACAGAATATACACAGGGTTTTCCCAGAACGCGACACACTATGTGAGGCACTATGGCGGGTTTTAACACCAGGCGGTTATAAGTTATATCCTACCACCAAATCTAGTTTAGAATCTACATTCAAGACCTTTCGACGGCAGTATAAAAGTATGAAAGCCAATATATCACATGATACATTTTGGAAACATCCAACCGGTTTAGTCGTACACTAGTTGTCACGTGTGAACGTAGAGATGGGTGATTTCGCAGATGACGGGGGCAAGGACCCCGGATGGCGAGTTCATCTCGCGTGTAGGCTTATAAATCTGTCGCGATTTACAGTATTCTGTGTGATAAAGTTATAAACAGGGGCCCTAGACAAAACGCCTTTATACTTTCGTAAACGCGAAGGAAACAAAAATGTACACGTATGAGATAGATAATGTGGTCAAAGCGAACGAATATATAAGAGAAACCTGTAGTAAGAGAAACGAAACATTTGCAAATTTAAGGCCTCAGATCTTTGGTGGAGGTCTACGTTCAGCAGTGGACACTCATGATGAATACGCGATTCTGTTTATTTCCCGCAATTAAAAGTTGCCTATAGTAATTATTGATTGCATAGATTCAATTAGTAAAAAAATACTGAAGACGATGTCACTACAAATGCCGCTTTATGGACATAGGCGTAACTATAGTAAGTAGTTATATCATCGATATTTATCGATAGTCGATACTAGTGATTGCCAGATTAATAGCTCTATATTAATCGGTATCGAAAAATAAACATTCCAAAACACGAATCTAAATCACAGCCTTACGCAAAATAATTGTCGTGTTTTTTCGAACGTGGAACGTTATATTTTTTCACTCGTCGTAAAACGCGCCGGTTGTCGTAAACGTAAACGTGAGCGTAAACGTTCGACGATACGAAGCGATGTCTTCGTCGGAGCGATCCAAACGTAATGCCGTCTATAAATTATTTTATGGTATAGCTAGAAAGCGGTTAGTTTGCGAGCGCTCGTTAAATTTTCGCCTCCCGTGTGAATTATGATTGTCGCGTTTTTCGAGGTTTGAAAACCTTTTAGTGTTTATTTCATATTATTGGGATCAAATAAATGGCACGTCGATTTGCGTGTTTAGTATTGCAGCCTTTGCGAACTGTACGGGTTCGATACTCATGGCAATAATGACTAGTTTATTTTATTTATTTATAGGATCATCAACATAATGTGCATAAACACGAACAAATACACAAAACATAATAATTAATAGAGCTATATGTCATTACAATTAAAGATGACCACAGCATGCGAGGTTATGAACAAATTGAGAACAATATAAAAGATATAATTATAAACTTTCAAAGAAAACGAGAATAAAATGCGATAAAAAACATGAGCAATAAAAATAAAATAAAACATAAATACAACAACTACAATTATACAATTTAGCTTAAAAAAATAATCAATACGTAATCAAACCATAAAATTAACCAATAGTCAAAAAAGTTTGGGTCTATCGATTCCAAAACACTTTAGTTTAGAGTTTTCCTTGTTTGTATTTAACGTATGATATTAGAAAAGTATGCCTACAAGTAATGGCCAGGCCTTATGTCCTTTATTACAGGATATTAAAAAGGTACTACGAAACTTCTAAAGCGGGTTCGATTCTCGTAAGCACAGGTGTTTCCGTACGCGATAAGTATTTCTAATGAGATAGCCGATGTGATAGGCATATTGACATCTAATAACGATTTGTTAATTCCACGTTCAGTTGTTTTAATGAAACGAGCAAGTTACTCTCACGATAAGCACCATCGCTTGCAAATAACTAGCACCAACTTTGTATTGCTCAACACTGCGCTAGAGTACAAAGAAGTTAAAATATTTATTTTGTTTGAAACTAACGCTTTTTTATTTTACATCTACGACTCAAGTAACTTATTTTAAAGTTATTTTCAAGTAAATAAGTATGTGGTTTCATTTAGTAACGCAATGTCAAAATGACCCTGTATATTTTTCTTTTTATTAAATCATTATATTGACTTAATTTCCCGTATTATTTTGATCGTCTCAAAGCCTGCTGAAACTTCTACATGTCCTCTTCCCCTTCATCCAGAAGAGGGATAATACCTCCCAAAATACAAAACCCATTCACCTCATATGTTACCTGGCGAATTTCTGGTGGTAGGATATTTATATTCACAGGGACAGCCGAACATAACGTGTAAAACCCGCCATAGTGACCCACGTGAGTGTTCGCGTTCCGGGATCAGTCTGTGTATATCCAAACAGGCCAGCATAATTATGACGACTGGCGAGGGATAATCATCTCTCAGGGCACTCTATTTAGACTCCGCACTAGTCACTTTGCCGTATCCGTTTAAGATACCTTATACCTGCGGAATACCACAACAATGTACCCACACGCGGCGTCGCTCGAAATTCGCAGGATGTTTAGCAAACACACCGACAGTAGTTTAAAGCGTAGTCGTAAACTGACCGCGTGGTGCGTACCGCGGTAGCGCGTGAGAAGGGGATGGACAGTATGGAAAGTGTTTCTAGTATGGAATGAGATGTTAAAAAAACTTTGATGTTGAGTTCGTTTAAAAACATTGAACGTTAAGTTTGTAGATATATATTTTGCTCATGACGAAAAAAAAAACAAATATAACATGGTATAAAATTTATTAAATAGAGTACAATTGTCGATCTTATCACTCGAGACAATTTCTTGCAGACAATCATAGTATGGAGACAGGAGAAGGAAAGCAAAAGGGGAAAAAAAATGCGTAGTTGGAATTTTGTACCATCTGTAATCCTGAAGTAGTAATAAGCGTGTAAAATAACTTACAATGTTTCACGTAGTGGGCAAGTGTCGCTTATAAGAGAGAATTAGTGTATTTTATGAACAAAATTAAAAATTACCACGTTCGCGTTAAGGCAATGACCTTAAAATTATGCTAACGCTCGTGACGTCAAAACCGAACTTTATAATAATAGTAGTTAAAGTAGTTAATAGCTTGGAACTGGATTGATTTAAAAATATAAACGTTAATTGTAAACAATTTATATTTGTATTTAAAAATAAATTTTGTTATCTTAGATTATAATTTAAATATGGAAATAAAATGTTTTTTGTATTTTATAATTTAGATAGTTTATTAAGTTAATTATTTAAAAAAATATATTTTTTAAACGTTACACTTGGAACACTGTTAATTGATTGTTCCATTTTTAAACTTTCATTTATAACGTAACGATACACGTGCTTACCGTACATTCACAACACAACACACGTACATTAACGCTGGGTGAGTGGCCTGGCGGACACCTACCGTTAGCCGGCGGCGCAAGCGACGGACGCCGGCGCTAACGCCCACCGGTTTGGACGGGAGCGCATCTCGGCTACCGGTTTGGACGGCAATTATGTCTGCACCGGCACGTGTCTGACACCGTTTGGGACGTGTTATCGGTGTCTGACAGTTATTTGCACTTTGTATTCGTATAAGTGCATTAAAGGTGCGCGATGGTTTAATTAAATTTTTGTTTTTATTTTGTAGATATTGTAGGCATGTATTAAGGACTGATATGGGAGTGACGTATCATCGTAATGACAAAATTAAATCATTGATATTTTACGTCAAATTATTATAAACAGGGCCCTGATAGTAACTGATTTAAATTATTTATCAGTTTTTTAGTGCAGCTCAAGCCGTCACATTATGTACTAAAAAGAAAGCATAATATACTTATTTACGTGAAGCCTGATAGAGGCTTACATCATACGCTACAAAAAAATATAATAAAAAGTAGACGCGCACATTATCGCCTGCTGCCGAGTGCTACCGGTTTTAGATCAGTCACGCATGGTATTTAGCAGGAATGGCCCAAGGCTGACCATCGGAGGTATCTTGGAGCGTGTTCTGACTTGTATTGCTTATTTAACATACTTTTAATGGCTTTTATTGATGACCCCCTTCCTAATTTCCTTCTTACTTAAAGGTTAGAAGTATACTTGCATTAATTTATATATAAGTGTGATTATGCATAAGCTGTTGGCGTCTTTTGTAGTTAAGTAACTGACCCTATAGTTTATTTATTAAAGAAATACACTTTATGGGCGAAATTTGTAATATTCCGAAAAGGAACCCAACACAACATATAGGTACTAATATGTATGAATGCGATCTGTAAATCCTTCTGATTATAAGGGAAGCTGGCAGGAAACGGGTTATATGGACCCATCGCCACTTATAAGTCCAACGGGAGCAGACCAATGCGTTGACTACCATTTTGTGTCTAAAATTGTAGTATTTTGTGTCAAGGAACCAAGCAGCGAGCTTAGCTCCACTTAGCTTGCAAAAGTTACTCACTGAATACATGATTGAATTAAATAAATCAAACTCACCCTAGATACTTTCTTGGTGTGAATTTATATTGACCATTCACAATCGGTTTAAATATTCAGATGTCAAAACATTAAACCATAAAGTTTAACTCTTGAGTTAACTCTGACAGTTATATCCATAACAGATTCATAACAAATTTATTTCGATCTCCGATACGTGGATGTTTTTGCATATTCTGATTGTGTTGTAATGAAGATTTATGAGAGACGTCAATAGGGTTGTCACTATTTGAAAATAAATTATATTGTTTTGCACGCTTATAATGATATAATTTTAAACCTCCTGTTTTTTAAGGTGAATCTAGATTTGTTAAGTCGACAAACATAAATAAAGTTGAAAAGTGTGAAAGCTTTTAAACGCATAGGAACTGAGACGTATTAAGTAACAGACTTTTATTTATAGTTATACATACACTTTTAAGTTAAATATAGAACTAGGATTTAATACACGATTTTTATGTTTTGATATAATATCTTTTATCATTGTTATTCAGAGTCATAAAATCGTGATATACGATATAAATAGATTTTGAATTGTTAATTTTTTTTTAGTTTTTTAATTTTATTAAAACTTTATATTCTATTTAATATTATCCAGTGTCAACCCTACTTCCGAACGTTATGGCACCAACCGGCCGTCCCCTCTCTCCTCCGCTCGTCAGCGGTTCGTCCAGTTTCGATTGAATTCTATTTATTACCTCAACGATGTTTTCCTCATGTTGAGATGATTATTGCTTTTTGATTATAGTCGTGGAGAAATTTTTATTTCTTGCTGGTCAAAAGTGGTTACGTTAAATTATATATTTTATTTACTTATTTTAGGTTCGATTTTTAATTGTTAAATAAAATATTTTTGGATAAAATAAAGCATGAACGGGTTAAAAATATAGTATTTTTACCATGAAATTGTTCAATTGTCTTTCTTTTTTATTCAGTTAGGTTTTAATTTATTTGATAGATAACTGAAAAATCATCTCTTAGTACACTATATCATGAGTATTAGTTGGAAATTGTAAATATAATGTGGAAAAAATAGAATAAAATAAACACTGATAATGGGCGAATAACAACACATTTGAAACATTAAAGTATCAACCAAATATTTAGTCCTTAGATGCATCTCTAATGCGTTTAAATATATTGATATCAGTGTATTGTAATATATGTCCGTCTAGAAACGAAGGTTTAAATAGATCAGAAATGTCAGCATTTACCACCATTTCCAATAGACGATCCTTTATCTCTTTTTCAATCCATCGCGAAAATAGACCAATCAGAATGTTTTTTTCACACGTTTACAAATTATTCATTTTGATTGGTTCATTCTTGGGATTGAATTGAAGATTAATATTGTGGTCGTTTATTGAAATTGTCAGTTCAATGCCTGTTTCACTGGTAGGTCTCTCATATGTGAGAGTCCGCCTGGGTAGGTACCATCACAACGTCTATTTCTGTCGCCTAGTAACAGTCTGTAATCACTATTGAGTTCCGGTTTGAAGAACATTGTAGCCAGTGTAACTACTGGATATGATAAAACTTAACATATATCTCCGGATAGCGAGCGCAGTGGAATACCAAACAATACTTTGTAATTCAAGGGTGTTTCTACTGTTCACGGGTGGTCGTATCGCTTACCATCACGCGAGCGGCAAGCTCGTCTCGTCATTTAAAGAAATAAAAAAAAATATGACATCCCGCTCGCCCCTATCCCGCGCACCACACCCCACCGACGGATTAAACGTCGGATAACAACGGCAGTAAGGATAATCTACGAGTCGGGGCGCGCATGTTCCGAACCTCTTTGTACAGTAATTACTACGGCTTTGAGACGGAGTGACGGAGTGACGCGAGCAACACGCTACTCAAATTAAACACTCCACACGGCTGGCGTTTGCAAGCGTGTGCATGGGTTTTGAAATGGATGACCGTGCTAGGTATGTTGATGTATGTTTTGTAGTCAAGATCAAGGTGTTGAGTTCAGCAGTGAACGTCTTGTGACCAATGATGGACTGTCGATGTAGTGACAGCGTACTTAAATTACAAGATCTCGAGTTCGATTCTCGGGTTGTGCAATTTCGATACAAGAGCAGCAATTTTTTTTTTTTATTTGACTAGCTTATGTTTAATGAGTTACCATTCGATGACACTCTTACTTCTAAATATCCACAACAAATTTGCCTCTCAGCAGCTTTGCATATTTATCCCTTATCACATCACTGGACGGAATACACAATGCGAAAAGTGTGTGCATCAGTTGCGCCTTGGCCTACTCTCTAGGGGAGAAAAGGTGTGATTGTGTGTGTCTATTATTATTTATATTTCACATTGCCGCAAAAAATGATTGAAGAAATAAAAAGAAAAGCAAGTGAAAATTGGATCACAAAAGCAAAGGAGAGACATGGAGAAAAATGGAGGAGGCCTTTACCCGTTGAGGGGTCCATATTGAAATATAATAGCGAAAGTTGTAAATTAGTTTATGCATGCAAATATTATGTAATAATGCTATAACATACTTGTTTTATAAGTCATTAATTATATTAAACTATATTATATATACACCTGAAAATCTATCGCGATTTGGTATGTCCACAGTCTAGACTGATCATACCACGTGGCATTCGTAAAACGTCCGGAACTTTCATGCATCGGCGTGCAGTGAATGTAGGTGGACATTCGAGTACGTGGAGGGAGAGGGGGTCTGAATTCCGTTCCGAGCTCCGAATATATTGTATTTATAATGTAATATATGTATTTCAAAAAGTGCATAAGGACAATTAAAATGGCTTGCAGTTGAATAGAGACTGCATTTATCTGATCACGTGGGAATGGGCTATAATACTTAATGTGTTGGATATTTATAGTTATACATAACTTTAAAAAATCGTCACTACATTTTTATTATTATAAAATTTGTCTCGATTTTCGCAGCAGAAATCTAACCCGTGTGCTCGCAATTTTAACTATACAATACTGAGATTCAATAAGTATTAATAGCACTACATTTATTGTCACCTCGGTTTTATTCACACCCTTGACCCCCAAATCCAAAGACAATAAAACGCCCTTGATTACGAAATAAACAATCACTTAAACATTTTAACAGTAAAATGTTTTTGTCACAGCGCGTAAAGACGGGCACACACTGGGCATACGCAATTCGAAATTACGAAGTGCGTAAATACCTACGGATGAAACCTAATCAAAATTTGTGGTCTCCCTTTGTTTTAATTGTGTTAAAATTTAATATCCCTCTGTTTAATCTCCGTCTGACGTAATGGGAATGATAAATTGTGCGATAAACTGGTTAGTTTGGATTATTTTGGACGTTTTGTGGAATTTTCATTATTTTTACGCATGTAGTTATGTTAGCTGTTGGTTTCCAACAGGCTGACATAATTGTATTGACTGCCAACAGATGACGAGAGATCTCGTCAGTGCATAATTGTGACTGTCGAGGGTTAATCATCTCTCGTCAGTCGACATTCTATGAATCCTGCTCCTTACTGTTAGGTGTAGTGGGGTCACTTTGCAGTGCCCTCATAAAACAAAGTTATAATAATATTAAAAAGTATGCTGTGCTGACTGCTTC
>NC_051133.1:14620177-14724640 GCF_014839805.1 Manduca sexta
CATATTCTCAATTGTTCAGTGTGTTTATTAGTGTATTTGTTAAGTTTCGAAAATGACTCAGTGTTGTGTGAAAGGATGCAAATCGAATTCACGCAAGAAAGACCGAAATATATTTTCATAGGTTAGTAACTGTTTTTACCGAAAATTAGCAAATATCTTTGTATAATTACTTTTTGGATGTGTTTTTATCAATTAAAATGATATGTGGATCTGGTTTGTTAAGCTTTGGACCCTTTTAGGCGTGATTTATACACATTAAAATCATTATGTTTGTTTACACACGAGCTTAGGGATGGGTGGGTGGATTTGTTTAGAAATTATTGATATCGATATTTTAACAGACGCCCGTTTATCAGTTACGGTTTTGTCTTTGAAAGAATGTTAGAGCACACATCAATATTGTATTATTCAGAAGGACAAACTAAGTGAAATTAGAATATTTTTTAAGATAACCAAAAATTTAAAACCAAGGCATAATGAATTGAGAATATTGAGCGACGTGATTGGAATCCTACACCAAATACATATTTCTTTACATTTTGAGAAGATATGCATAAACCACACGTTTAATTAACGCGAGTAAAGATAACTGTTTTCCAACAATATTCCCGATAAGTAAAATAGTGATGATTATTATACTTCACCTAATAGTAATATTACTTTAATATATTGCTATGAATAAAATTAAATTGTTACATAAAAGAATAGATAAACATAAAAGAAACAACATAAAGATGAAATGTAAGATATATTTTACAATTGGCGGTCTTATGTTTCGAGCAACCTTTGCATGCACGGAAATAGATACATAATCATATTGTTGTTATTGCAAATAATTATTATAATTGATTATCTTAACCACCATTTTACGGTCATTGATTTTAGTTTGCTGAACCATAGTTATGTTTCTCGATCAAAGAGCATAATAATAAAATAAAATAAAACCAACCAAATAATTGCTGGCTACGCTATCTTATTCCATTTATCATGTATTAAATAAATATCTTAATCTGTAACTTAAATTTTTAGCAAGGAATAGTGCAACATACAAATATAGATCAAACACAACTGGATGTTTGTCACAACAGGTACTGCTTTGTTTAACAATTGTTACTTATAAATCAGTTTCAGTTTGTTTGTTTACATTATGATTTGTTATATTTATATTATGGTAGTTCCTAACCCCTTTCGTATTTGATCTTTTTGGGGCTTGTTTGTCTCTCTTAATTCTTCGATGTCGATACAAAATTTTCGGTACTAGCATATCACTATTGTAAGGGGCGGAGTCGGCACCATTTTGTTCATGAAATGTGCCGCAGTAGCAACACCAACCGAAAAGTACTGCCAAGTATTGCGAGCATAAGTTATCCAATTTATTAAACATTGATCTTCATAATGTCCAGTACTTAATGGCCAGAATGAACGAAAGAAAACAATCGATTCCAATTAACAGTCACTTACAGGTAATCTTTACAATAAACAATTAATGTTTGTTACATTGTTTAATAAAAGGCAATTTTAAATTAGTTAAAACAATGAACAATATCGTGAGACCTTGAGTCGTTCGCAGGAATCACGATCGTTTATTGTTTCGATACATCTGTAACTTAATTAAATAAACAAAATTATATTTCTATTCTAAATATTATTTTCTCTAAACACGTAATTTTTTAGTTAAATTCTACATGACGTGTTATTTTTCAATTTGTTATGTTCTTGTCAAGACATGAACAAATTATATGGGACCAACTTGGTAGGTCTTTCGCATCGTGTTTTCGATAGGTTCTAGATGTGTTTAGTTCCAACTTTAAATAAATATTGTGCTGCGATTTGAATAACTTAGCACATTCAATAATTCACATTAAATGGGATTTAATATTTTATTCGAGTAACGAGATCAGTGAAACTTCATGCAATATTTTTTCTAATTTAACCAGTTTTTGCTTATAGACAGACATAACGCCTACCATCTGGCCATGAACTTATTTAAATTATTCAGGTGCATAAATATGATAGGTTTCGTCTAGACATTTACAAAAATCTCGACACGCTTACGTAGAGGGAATCTCATTAGGTCGATGGGCTATCCACCGGGGTTATATTTTCTAAGCGCAAGGCAAGCTCCCGCTCCGTGGAATACAAACAACGCATAATGCTGGAAATACCGATGATATGAGGGTTCCAGCGTATATTTTTTTCGTATTTTACGATAATATTTTTTTATATTAAGTCGGTAAAATCAGTAAAGCTAAGGGTGGATAATAAATTCAATGAGGTCAATAAATGGCAACATTTTTGGAAGAGCTTTGGTTTAAATAAATACATCTGAGACACAGTATAGTCCTAACCTTAAATTAAGATCACGTCGAGAATTTTATAAAACAGATAAGAGTATATGAAGCACGCACTAACTCTTCCGATTTTTAAATCTCGTGTAAAAAATTTGATTTGCAGACATCCAAATCATTCCCGGTAACCATCAAAGTTCAATTCAAAGAAAACATTTGGTGCATAATCTGCTACAAGAAATCTCATTAAACGATGTTTATTACCTCAATGTTTACTCGGTATAAAAGATATAAAAGACAAAAACAAGTGACATTAAATAAAATATTAAAAAGCACTGGCTCACATTGACCGTAACAACTCGCGCGATATCTTATAACCACTCTAGTGATGCGAGTATTAAGAGATTCTCGAATACGAATTCGCTTACACAAATAACACAATAGCCGAAGGTGAAACAATAGGTATGATTTGGATTCTCGTATCGAGGCTTTTGTTTATGTAATACTATTTTGGTTTGTATTGTAGGAAGTTTAACGTGGTTTAAACCGCTCAGAATATTGTGGGAGAATTCGTATTTTTTACTTAATAACAATTCAAAATTCGTAAAGATACAGTTCCTACATGTTCTTTAGTTCAAAGCATTTACCAAATAGATGTATAAAAAGAAATCAATATCTATGCCGTCGCAATAAATTGATATCTACGCGCTAAATCCCGCGTGGTAAATAAGATGAGAACTTCAGACGTGACTCGCGAGTGTCGAAATTAGATTACTGCTAGAGCCGGAGGATGTACGGCCTAATACAATAATCCCTTGTCTTTTAAAACTAACAGAGGTCTACACTCCGCGTTGTAGCTACAAGACATGGTTACTCCATTATGCTGTAGATCAAATTCAATTTCAGTAAATTTTTTATGAAGATAAATTAGCCGCTAAAGAGCCGACAAAGATTAGTAGCTTGCTAGTCATTCGACAATAAATATTATTTGTAGGAGTAATAACAGCTGCTCTCTTTAACAATTAAACGTATACGATTTGAATGAACTATTAACTAAGATGCCACTGCTATTCGTTGTTCGTCACCATCAATATCGAATTTCAATTCTATTTCGCTCCTTTTACAGCGAATTGAACAACCCAACCCCATCACTAAAGCCCACAAATTATACGATTCCAATGAAATATATTTCACCGCCGCGGCCATGTGCTCGGATTAGTCACCATTTCGCATATGACATCAGCCTGCCGCTTTTTATCAGTGGAATCTCTCCGGCTGTCACTCATTTGCAAGTGAGCTTTACTGTTATTTATTAGACGTTCCCGGAACGCTGATGCAATGTTTACTGTCAGCTTATCAACGTTCAACGTCACTGCAATTTCTACGTTTGTATTTTCCACGTTTTTTAAGATGAATGGTAAGAGGAAGTTAGCTTCTTTGAGAGTAAACGCTTGCTCATCAACAATAGCAGCAACAACAGGAACTCGAGTCACAAAATATAGCATCGTAAGAAATATCTCAGAGTCCTTGAAATTTAATTTGCTAGAAAGGATACAATTCCGTTTACATTTTAGGACTATACATATTTAAAATAACAGACAAATTCAAAATTTATTCATAATTAATCCACTAATAGTTTCATGTGTTATCAGCAGACTCAAGTAATATCTAAGATACAGCGTTATTAAAGCAGGTAAAAATTGTGTTAAAAGGTACAGCAAAACTAGTTAACCTAACTGTATACATACATCGAGTGTATTCTGTGAAATATGA
Source organism: Manduca sexta (assembly GCF_014839805.1). Lineage (NCBI taxonomy): Eukaryota > Metazoa > Arthropoda > Insecta > Lepidoptera > Sphingidae > Manduca > Manduca sexta. The sequence goes on from NC_051133.1 coordinate 14,624,239, forward strand.
AATAGAAATCTAGGATTGGACACGCCCAGTCAGGTTTCCACAAATACTTGTTTAATCTTACAAAAATTACCAATAATTGGCACCACGCTTGTTAGTTTCAACGACCGAATTGCACATACGTTTTAATCATATTTTTTACGATCTCCAAAACGGGTTTTAGTTACGCAGTTAAATAATACTAGCGACGAACTCGTCTGATGGTAAAATCTGTCCACAAACAGTAGCAATCAGCTTACTGCCTTTTGTCGACTAAAATAGACAAAGCGGTAACCTCCCTTAATTTTCGTATATTAGTAATCCATCATCTTGTTTATTTACTTATAGAGAATATGAAAACGCAAAAGGGACCAATTATTATTATTAATATATTATTATTTATTAATTGGCTATTGGACAATAATAGACATTTGGTTAAAAATGCGGTGGATACTTTATTTAGATATGTGATGACATCGTTACGTAACATAGGCCTAACACATGGATAAATTATGTACAGAATTATTTAATGGCTTCGCCACGTGCTGGTCAGAATAAATGAATACAATTTAAGCCCACACGAGCACATTGTGTGTCCAGTGGCCAGTGCCTTTCACGAATTCTACATTCATCTTTAGAAACCATACTACTATCTTTGTTTAAATTATTTTACACTGACTTCTAAATAAAGCTTCTTCCGCGTGGATTTAATATGTTAGCTGTTAACTGAAACTACAGCACGAGCTGCGGGATCTGAATTAGCACGATTCTTATATTCCCTAAAAAGTGTAATAAAAATTGTTCAATACTTGTTAACAATTTATAAATAAACCACCAGTAGTATTACACACTTAACAGGTAGTGTGGAAAATAGTCTATCAGTGTACCTAATAACTGTGAACCAAAGTTTTATTGAAACTCGTTCGACGATCTATGCATAAACAATCCTAACACCTTCCCAAGCCTAACTATAACAAATAAGATCTAGATTTTTATTAGTAACATGGCCAAGTTTTTACGGTATATGGGGTCTTACCACCATTTTTCATCGACATTAAAACCTCAAGAAAATATCGACTGGCAAGATATTAAAAACATGTCTAAACAATTGGAATAGTTATGTCGATTTGCGTAATTCCTTTTCCACGCTACGCTTAAACGATCTCAGGAATACAACTATTGGAAGATCAGGCACTCACTTGCCGGACAGCACGAGAGAGAGGCTGTCCACTTTGGTGACCTTCTCGTGCGCGTAAAGCTCGTGGCACTTGAGATGGCGCACGTTGCGCATGCACATCAGCACGCGTCGGAACTGACGGCGGGAGACGCGCAGCGGCTTGAATAATGCTATGTATACCTGGGGACAATGATGTGGAAACTTTAGTAGGTCATGATAGTAGACTGCACTGTAAACGAAACAACATTTTAAGTGTGATGGGAACGTTTTTAAATACATACTTAAGCACAAGTCTACATCTTCAAAAGGTTAAGAAGAGACGCAATAAGTATATAAGTAATAACATCTCTCCAAGAATGTAAAGCTTCGATCCTTGTATATTTTTACGTTCCTATTGATTTCTAGTTAATTATATTAACCCATCATTTCTAGCTTCAAATATAGGCATTACCCGGACTAGTATTTAGAAATCACAATCAAGAAAGTTCAACGATGCTACGGAAAACAGTAAACATGACCAAAAAAAAATCTAACTGCGCGTCTTATATGCCTTAAACAAAACATCCAACTTTTTTTTATTCTAGAAAAATAATCCAATTAAGGCCGAAAAATGTTAAGAGCAGCTCATTGTGTCCAAATTTTACAAGCCAGCCGGATGACGCAAGTGGCGGGGCGCCTAACAATTTGCAAGAGATGTATTTTTACCTAATTATGGATCTCGATGATCAAAGGCTGTCTGATGCGACTAAATATAGAGTTGTTATGATTATTCGAATTAGAGGTTATAATGTCAAATAAGAAGGACTATAAGAGATTAGAGAAAGTATTGTGATTAATGGCATCCCAAGGTACAGGCACGGCATAGTTTGGGTACCCCTGGTAAATACTTTATTTTTGTTTTTAAAAATTTGTTTTGTTACACCACTGTTTTTAACTGTAAAACACATTATGTACATACTTTTTCAACAAAACTTATTATTCTTTACGTTGTTTTTTTTCTGTTTATTTAGTCCAGGGTTTTTTTTCCATCAAAGATATGCCAACCCCATAGCTTACCATGCTTTGAATTCACGAAAATCAAAGCAGATACGAATATAAACATCCAAAATGGATAAAGGGAGGTGCATCTAGGTCAGACACACTTCTTAACTTCACAAATTCGAAACAAAGGCGGTTTACGTCTGTCTTCGTATCCGTGCGCGAATCTAGCTTTTAATCCATGCCCCCATCGAAGTCAGTCAACATATCATAGCAAAAACCAACTTAACCAAATACAACACACACAATTTGTGCAACATCTGCTGTTTACGACGCAACATAAACGATTTCCAATACGTGATCATCTCGTGTATCATCCAATTTGAGCCAGTCCAGTGGTCGCCACGGTGCAACGCAACACGATCCATCAAAGCGACTGCCGTCCATTCTGCCAGCCCGAAGCGTTAATAACGCATACCCAAAGGGGGCATTCAGTCCGTCACGCCCGTTACACGTGGCATGATAGAGTTTACAAGCTTTGAGATGCTTGATCGATGGCTTGAGCCTGAGTAATTAGCATTTTAGGTCATAATATTTAATACCTAAGTATTTCGGGTCATTTGCTGTTGAAGTGCTTAGTTGATTTGTAAGTATTCAGGTTAATATGGTAGTATGCGTGGATAAACTTTTTGTTTTTAAAAACATACTTTATTTTCCAGTATGCAACCTGTTTTTACGTATAATATCAAATCGGTTCAACGATCAAATATGCCAATATAGCAATATTGTAGGTGAATTATCACTTGTTAATTTAAACTGGGAAATAGTGGTTGGTGTGACGCTCATTATTAGCACTTCAGTAATAATCGTGTATGCACATTAGCACGTTTTTTCTGAACCAAAAGGCAATTCATAAATTAGACGCCTAATGAATAACGCAGTATCAACTTACAGTCATTTCCTGTAAACGTTGAAACTCAAGCTCGGTTTGGAATTGGGTACTGACCTAAATGTTGGCGACAACTGGTAATTGTAGCAGAATGGCGAACTTCTGAGAAGCGATTAATAGGCATGCTTCATCTCTGCGAAAACTATTTATAGAAACGTCGACCAACGACCGCCGCACGCCCACAGCATCGCGATGGGCTGTTACCATATTCATAATTTATATATTTGTGAAGAGGTGATTGGATCAAACATTTGATGAGCTAACAATGCAGTTTCCAGGTCTGGGTGTTATGAAATTTATTCGTTATTTATGTTATTATTTAGCCACGGGCAAGCGATGAACAACTAGAGCGCAGTCCAAATATAGGTTAAACCAAAAGCAGCCGCGACAACCATCAACGATTTACAACATTGTCGATCTGTCTGGCTGAAGCTAGAATGTTTGTATCCGCAAGGATAGCGACCACCGTCACAAGAAGTAAAGCCCGCTATAGCGGCCCATGGAAGTGTGTTGGGTACCGGGATCAGCCTGTTTATTGTGTATAACTTACACAGGCGGCCTAATTTTGGTGACTGGGCTGTAAGTAACGTAATCATCTCTCTTCCGTCGACTATCTCAATCTTATTCCACTTATTATCAAGTGCAGAGGGGTCACTTTGTCAAGAACGTATAAAAGATATACCGGATCTACTCATTGGGCCACCACGGATTACTTCACATGATGTGATTGCTGTGTACTTGAAGCACTTTTCACCCCTGAATCCAGTTCAAATCTTAGAGGTCATTGTTAGCCATCTTAACTGAGGAATTAGTACAATGTAATGATTAGGTCATGTCGTTGAATGTCTGGAGGCCGTTATTAATTAGGATCAACTAATTAACTACTTATGTACCTTGTTCTTGTTTACCAAGTTGATATAATTAACATAGGTCACCTATTAGTCTTGCGTGGGCTGTAAACTGTGGAGATTAAGAGTCCAAGGTACAATACAGGGCACTTTTTTTTATTTATTCGGTAATAAATAGTATATTTTTTTAAAGATCCTCCATATTGTATTTTTTAACCCTTAATGCATTCTGAAAACCCTACTAAAAAAAAACATGTTATCGTACCATCGAGTCGGCCCAGTTGAACACATATTAAATCCATCGTCTATGAAACTACCACCCAAAAAACGCCTACGCGAACTACTCCAGACAAGAGCATAATTGAAACAGCTCAAGCAGTTTCGATGAAAAGCGCCGTCTGTCTGCGAGAGAGCAAAAACAATGGAAGGTTGATTTTTGCGAGACTTATTGTTCTATGCATTGTGCAGGATAATGGTAACTATCGACCTGCGAGCTGGCAGGCGGGAAGGATATCCGTTGTTCTAGAGTACTTTACAAATCATGTCTACTTGTACCCGTTGCTATTATCGTCATAATGGTCTAGTGGCAAATGTACTTTGAAATCGATAAGGTCTCTATGCTCAGATCGTAAATAAAAATATCGTATAAGTACTCCAGTGCAGGTCCTCCCGTATTCGCATTACGCAACAGAAAATAATTAACCAAAATTTGGATGTTGAGGATGTACATGTCTATCTCTTTCGAAGATACACGCGTGAGTATAAGCATCAACGTCTGCATATTCTGAAATGCTCTTTTCGATCGGGACGTTATGATTAAAGGCGTTTCGTTTTCCATTCAACTTCGGTGTTCCGGTAACTCCGAACTATCATCCACGACTTTTTGGTGCCGGCTCAACCGTTACACCCGGAACGCACACGTGCCGATCCCGTCAGTAATCAAGCGCCATGTTTGCTGCATCGCATATTGAAACGAAAGAGGTTACTGGCATTTTGTTGGTTTATGCAAATATTATTGAAATTTTAAAGGGTACAGACCAGTTATTAAATATAACAATATTGAATACTACTCTCATAAGCTAATGTAACACATTGCTGTTGTGTTGTTTTTACTGAGATTACCGAGGATCCAAATCAGCTCTTATTGCTCTTTCCGGCCGTTTTTAATGAACGAATCTTCTTAATCATCGATCCGATACCGAGAACAAACCAATCTAAATAAGTTAATTGATGTAAACACGACTATTCTGAATGGTAAATTTTCGCTACGGATCGAAAAAGAGATCGCGATCTTTATTGAAGTCGGTGGTGGGATGTCATTAGACAACACACTCAAATGTTTTTGGTATTGTGGATGTTTGTGGGTAACGACTAGCCTCTCCACAGTATGCTGCCAAGGAATCCTAAGTTATTTTGGCCACATCGCTCGAAGACAACCAGAAAACTTCAATAAACTGCTGTTTGTAGGGAAAGTAGACGGTGCAACACCACGTGGGCGAGCATCTTTCCGTTGGTCTGATCAAATAAAAAGAATAATAGGACTTCTTATTACCACTGCCCTGAGGAAAGCCGATGACAGGAGGGCTTCGATACAGCTCGTCATCAACTCCCTCAGAGATGTCGAGGGGGACGCGACTTTCAAAGATGAAGAATATAATCAAGAAGAAGAAGTGGGTAACGATGGCTACTTACCATCAGTGCCACATTGCTTATTTGCTGCCCAATTAGGCTACTACTATTAAAAACACATTAAACATATGCATTATTACTGTAATGTATGAACCCAAACAAATCGTCACCAAACCGAATTAATTAAAATTATTTTAACCTCTCGATCGACCATTTTGGCAATATTTTACCATAACATATCAAAAAGCTAAATAGAATGGCATTATTTCGAAACGTTATTAAAGTAAATATACCTACAATTGCCTATGGAAGCCATAACGAAAAAATGCAACAGTAAGGGTTCAAATTACCCACATTTTAATGTTTTTATTATTTCTACTTTTCCACGCTTGTGTTTTGAAAGTGTTCCTGTTAAACGACTGCGAAGACAACTGTTTAGTTTAAGAGCGGTTCAGGTTTCAATCACGCTTCACTGACACTACACAGCATCTGGCACATGTCATCTTTCAAGTGACAGGCCCTTGAAACGGTCTGTGTCTTGCGTTATATTTTCTTCTACTTTTATAAACAGAGAGAAGCTTGTAGTTTATAAAATGAAATATTACTCTAATCTATATATTAATACTTGAAGAACAAACTTTATACCACTTTTCACCACATTGGGCGTATGGATGTGTTTGAGATTTGGCATAATTAAAGCTCATTGAAATACAGAAAAATAAAATGTGTGTAAAATGGCTTACTGAATGACCACTAGTATTATGATGAATTTTGAATAAAATTATGTACAAAAATTACAAATAACTACTCGTATACAAATATTGCTCATTTACCGAGGTCCCTTGGCAGTAATATAAATTCCGATAGTATCATTGGATTAATAACTTGGCATATTGCATTTTTGAAGTCAATTTTGTATACAATTTTAAACCTTTTATCTATAAAACTTTATTACAATAATAACGATTAATAAATAGTTGATCATTAACCATTGATTATTGAAGAAATACCGAGTTTAATTATTGTTATGGGAAACGGGCAAATCTGTTATTTAAAATTACGGATTAAAATACACGAAAATAATAAAAATTACGACTTATAATGTAAATAAAATTTAAAAACCTAAATATTTAATAATAACAGTGTCGAAAACTTTTGGTTATATACTTATATCTTTAACACGAGAACACAAATGTATTATGTACGGGTCCATACAGTGCGATAAACACACGGGTGGATTTACCGCCCACAGCCGCGCGGTTTCATGTTACTGATTGATATTTATAATCGTAACGGGATACTTGCTTTAACGTTGTGTGATGTGTCCCCTGTGGGTTATGTAGGTTTTGTAGTTGCGGTTAATAGTTACAGTTGTTTACCACATCGTTCATCAGGGAAAATTCAGCTGTATTTTACTGGTGGTAGGATATATTTTATATCCGTCCGGATAGCGACCACCGTACACAAAGTGTTAAAACCCGCTATGGTGGCCCATGAGTGTCGCGTTCCGGAATCAGCCTTTGTATATCCGGTTCCAACAGGCCGGCATAATTGTGTTGACTGCCAAGAGGTAATCATTACTCGTCAGTAGACATTCTATTGGACCCCACTCCATTTACTATCAGGTGTAGTGGGGATGCGTTGCAATGCTCATAAAAAAAAGAAGCATTCCTAATAAACTAAATAGTTGATACCTACCCATAATGAAACTAATTACAATAATAAAAGAGCAACCAACATAAATGCACGTCACAGCTATCGAAATATAAGCGGGAATTTGGACAATCATTTAAAAAAACGTTTAATAATGAACACCTGCAAGGTCACAGTATCTTTAGTGATAATGGTTATTAACCTTAATCCTCGTATTTTAAATTATCTACTAACACAATTATCAGCAATTCTAGATGGGAGAGTAACTGGAATGGCAAATTGATTTTTAATTCGTAGCAATCAATTAATTACAAAACGATAATCGTTGTGATAAATGGTTTTTACGATGATTGTAACAGGAAATTATGAATTGGCGTTAATTGATTAATCAAATTATAAAATTATGAATTGCAAGTTTTAATACATAAACTTCTTGTTTTTGTTGTCTTTTATTTGCAGAGTTGGATTTATTTTACATAGATATCGACGGTTAAAATGGTAATTGAGATAAACGACATTTATATAGGAAAAATTTTAACTACGTTAAAAAAATAGAAAAATATGCTGATTTTAAATATGTATGCAACTTAGTGTCGAACAAAAATGTCCCTTAAGTCAATTAGCTTTTCAACCTTCAATATATACCGTAAATTTAATATTATATATATATATATATATATATATATATATATATATATATATATATATATATATATAAAAACAATTTGGTATTTTCCCTTCGCTACCCATAAGTCACAATTATACTTGTTATTACAATAACAGATGACGTAAATCTATACTTCGTGTCAAGAACCAAACAATCTCTCTTCTAATGACAATATTTTCACCTCTACAACAAACAAATGAGTAATGACATTTATGTAGAATCAACGTTACCGCAAAACGCAAACCGCTGCGAGTGTCAACAAAATGCTATCCCGTGTGTTTCCACTCATCCTAATAAGGCCGCAGGTAATAGCGACGGTGACAAGGTCGACTCGCAGTCTGTCAATTTGACGGCAAAGTTGATGTGCGGCAAATAACAGTATTAACCAGCGCCTTATGAAATTAACCTATATTAAAAGGCCATCTTTTATATATTGCGTTTACTTCGCGGCGCGCGTTACCTTGAAGTATAAAAATTTAATGCAAATATCGTGATGTGTTAAGACAATGGTCACGCTATCGATTCATAAAAATATTCTCATCATTTACTATGAGACTGACTACAATGTTTGATGTAAACCACGTAATGTTAACTTAATAATGCATAATGTTGTATCAAAATAGAACAAGGAGCCCAATTATGGCGTCGTATTCATTCCCAGAGAAAATCCTTCTGATTTTTGGTATTATGTGGCTATTCATTGTCAAGTTTTATTCGTATATTAAAAGCGAACATCGTGAGAAACTGTTCACCATAAAATCAATGTCAAAGGTACGTGAAATCTACCAACTCATGTTGTTAGAATGGTCGGCAATTAAAAAAGATCTGTTTCATCTAAATTCCTTCCTTCATCTGGCCATATTCCACAGCAATGTCAAAGCTATACGCGTTTACAAACATATTGCAGAAACGCACGACCCGCCTTACTTCAATAGTTTCTGTGAAAATCCAATCCCATGTATTAGAACTATGATTATCGTCTAAAGCAGCGGCAGTATTCCAGATAATAACAATGGCTGACAAATTCTTTACGATACCACAATCGTAAACTCTCGCCCGCTCGGCGACCCTGAATTCGCCGAGGCCAACCACTGATACCAAAAAGTTGCAACACAATTACGTAATTAACAATTATTCAAGAAAAAAAAACACGATCGGGGTCAATGAAACAATATCTTGGGAAAGTCGAGACTGTTTACAATTAAGCTCTCATTACGGCTACATTCATAATACGGGAACTGAACGAGACAATAAGTTTAAGGTTGGAGAGACAAGGATAGATAAACAATACGATTGTTTACTATACGAAGAATAAGATACCGTTTTGAAGCACTGTGTGAATTGGAAAAAGATCAGTACCCAGGTATTACGGGAGTAACAGGTTGAATAAGCAATACCTCCATTTACTGTAACGTATAAGTTGCAACTTTCTTGCGGTATGAAACAGTTACATACTAAGCTTCGATGCTATATACTTTTGTCGGGAAGAAAAATGGAATGGCTTTACTAAAATGGTAATTACAGCTTCACAGAAGTAGAGCGCTAGCTTTAAAATAGCAAATTATATTTGTAACTACGGTCGGTTACATTGCCGAGGACTCGAGAAATCCCTTATTTTCCTCAAAAGTCCCAAACGGGTGAAGTCCAAAAGCGGGTGAAAATATAGGAGCATTTTTAGCAAATGACAATCATCAAACTAAACGGCATTTCTTGTAGACCAGAATACTATTAAACACGTATTTAATAATAACAAAGTATTGTTAAGTAACATAAAACGCTGTGTGCTGTGTGTTCATATTTGGTTATCACACAAATGAAAGAGTGATCAGGGTTGGGTCAGGCAAGCAAAAAAGCGGTCCAAGACAAAAACTGCACCATTGTAAATCTAAGTGGTACACCCAATAATCCGTGTATCCGTACCTGAGTGCCTATTCCGAAACTCGAAAGAGTATTTTCGCATTTTGTTTTGGATATAGAGAGCATGAACTACTCATTCTAAGCAATAAAAAAACATAGTATAACAGTATCTTTTATAGCCACTTTCTGATGCAAATTAATTAGGAAAAGACAAATGTGTTACTCGCTGGATATTTAAATAAAAAACTTATTTAAAAAACGCGCAGAGTCTTTCTGCCTTTCGTCTTCGGGTAGTCATCACTTAGGTAGCTAGTGAAAAGCTGACAGCTTAACTAGGTTAGGGCCTTTACAGTCCTCACCGTTGAGGATGGCGACGCGTTCTTCCCTTTATTTTTATTAAGATTATATACACCTTTTTATTTCTTCTTTCCTACCAGCCCGAGTTATTTTCTTTGTTTACTTTGTACTCTTTCATTTATTTTATGTCCAATATAAAATGTCTGTAGTTATATAAGCGATTTAATTGGAGTAATAATTAAATATTCTCATGTACCTTGACTTATCATAAGCGTTATTATGTCGGCCTATGTGATGAATATGGCATTTTATTTATTTAAATATCGTTACATTCGTTTACGCAAATATGATAGCTAATCTCTCCAACTTCGATTTTCGGAATAACCACTCCGGTTTTATAAGGCTCGGTTTTTACGTCAAGGCGACGCGACGTCGAGTCGTGTGCGATGTTTTTGTGCCGAGTACCTGTTACCTGAGTTAATACCAGCTGACCGACCGCCACGATGTTGAATTATGGATTTAACTAGCGGGCGGACGTGGCTTTGATCGGATTTTAGATAATTCCCGCTGTTACGGCGTTATGGAGGTTAGCCCGAAGACTGGCGATAAGTGGGAAAGATTTGTAGGGTTAACACGATTCTTTAGACAAATGATTTGTGAAAGTTCAATTATTATGAATTTGTTAGACCATTCTGTGGTTCAAAATACATTACATCGTTCAGTGGTTTTCTAACAGTAACCAACAAGTGTCTTACTGTGTAAATGTTGAATGTATAGGAAAAAAGATACTTTTTCTCATAAATTTGAAGGTATCATTGAAAGTAAACTGTTTATTCATTGGCCAGCAGTGTCTTTTATAAACAAACTAATTTTGGCTCGCGGCTTCGCCTGCGTGAAGTAGTTTTCCGGGTTAAAGGTCCCGCTATATATTTTCCCGGGATAGAAAGTAGTCTATTACCTTCCCAGGGTCTTAAACTATCTCCATACTTAATTTCATAAAAATCAGTTCAGTAAATTTTGAGAAAATCGATAACATATAGATAGGCAGAAAAGGGGACTTTGTTTTATAATATGTATAGATAAACTTATATATATAATCGCCGATAACTATATAAAAATCAAGCATCAACACAACTCTATTACTTTTTTCCTCTATACTATGGTCCAAGACTCTCAAACTAATAACCATTCTGAATGGAATAAACGCAAAAAATATGGAAGGGCGGAATGCAAAAATATATTTCTCGTAAACTTACTGGTGGACTATTAATGTGAGCAATTTGTTTCGGTTGCTTACGTAAAATATAACATTTTTATATCAACACTAATACGGTGTAATATTATCAGCCTGCATGACCAACTGCTTAATAAATCATTATTTTAATACGTCAACATCGGAACTTGTAGTCCTTTTTTAAATATTCATTGTAAATAGAATGGAACGAAAATTTGACTCGGAAGGCATTATACAGGGGGTACACAATAAGAGTGCTACTATTATGTAACGTACAAGAAATTGATATATATATTTCGGTATGCGACTTTTATAGAAACTAACTTTTGTCTGCAGTTCCACTCACGTGAAAAAGTTTTTCCAGGATAAAACATAGCCTATAATACTCAGGAGTAATGTAGCTTCCTATTAGTGAAAATTAAATCAAAATCGGTTTAGTAGTTCTTGAGATTGAGCACTTTAAACAAACAAACTCTTCAGCTTTATATATTAGTAATATAGTGAGTATTAACACATATATTCATTAATATATAATTTATTATACTGAGTTTATCTTATAACTAGCTTTTGCTCGCGGCTCCGCCCGCGTTATAAAGTTTTTCAAGCTAAAGTTTTCCGTTATAAAAATAGTAGTTTCCCGGGAGCCTATGTTCTTCCCAGGGTCTCAAACTGTCTCCATACCAAATTTCATCTTAATACGTTGGGTAGTTTTTGAGTTTAACACGTAACAGACAGATGCAGCGGGGACTTTGTTATATTATTTAGAACTTTTTAAGTGAAACAATCCCGTCATACATCATTGTTGCATAACTTTAACCGTTTACGCAGCGCAGGCAACGGCAGCTCTCAAAACTCATAATTTTCCCCGTTTTTGCAACATATTTCATTACTGCTCCGCTCCTATTGGTCATAGCGTGATGATATATAGCCTATAGCACTCCAGGAACAAAGGGCTATCCAACACAAAAAGATTTTTTCAGTTCAAACCGGTAGTTCCTGAGATTAGCCATTACTGCTCCGCTCCTATTGGTCATAGCGTGATGATATATAGCTTATAGCGGTCCACAAATAAAGGGCTATCTAACACAAAAACTATTTTTTTGGTTGAAACCGGTAGTTCCTAAGATTAGCCATTACTGCTCCGCTCCTATTGGTCATAGCATGATGATATATAACTTTGAGCACTCCACAAACAAAGGACTATTCAACAAAAAAATATGTTTTCAGTTCGAATCGGTAGTTCCTGAGATTAGCCATTACTGCTCCGCTCCTATTGGGTATAGCGTGATGATATATAGCCTATAGCACTCAACGAACAAAGGGCTATCCAACGCAAAAAGAATTTTTCAGTTTGGACCGGTAGTTCCTGAGATTAGCCATTACTGCCCCGCTCCTATTGGGTATAGCGTGATGATATATAGCCTATAGCACTCCACGAACAAAGGGCTATCCAACGCAAAAAGAATTTTTCAGTTTGGACCGGTAGTTTCTGAGATTAGCCATTACTGCCCCGCTCCTATTGGGTATAGCGTGATGATATATAGCCTATAGCACTCCACGAACAAAGGGCTATCCAACGTAAAAAGAATTTTTCGGTTTGGACCGGTAGTTCCTGAGATTAGCGCGTTCAAACAAACAAACAAACAAACAAACTCTTCAGCTTTATATAATAGTATAGATTATTTTCTACACTTATTGTAAATGCAAAAGTAGACAAAATAAATAGATAAAAAAATTCTAAAACTTATAATGAATATTACTATTTCATTATGAAATTCACATAATGATTATCGAATTATAAATAGCTGACGAGAAGTATGAAGCAATATACATTTTTCAATACATGCGTAGCGAAAACATTTTTTTTTATTGTAATAAACGTTCGACCAGCAGGTTTTTTTTATGTGACGAATCATTTTACTGCTGACAAGTCATTAGATTACATTTTGTGGTTACTTTTTTCCAAGATAATATCACGGTTGAGAGACGAGACCGCATCGACCACGTAAAGAAACGCCTGAACGCAGCAAAGCGTAAAATGAAGACCCATCAGAACAAAATGATTTCTATATTAAAAGTGTGGTTTATGAAAGAACCACCAATACACTTGGATTTAAGTTAATGCCTGATATGGCGACATGTTTGCACCTATTACGGCACCTATTATGTAATGGGATGGATGGTGAAATGTGAGTGCAGTATTTGCACTTCTGTTTTGAGGATATAAACATGATCTCATTGTAGTCACGTGGTTACCCATTTTACCTACACTCTATACCATATAATAATTATAAATCAGTGTATTTCGGACGACAGAGGTCCATATAAATCCATATATGGGGGGCCTAGGCTATTTTTTTTTATTTTAAAACATAACCGTTTATTGAAAAAGTAGAGTAACAGAGACATAATTCTATTTAAAACATTTTTTAATAAAACTATTATATCCTTAAAACTAGATTTTCCGGGGGTACCTGAACTAGACATAGCCAGTTTATTGGGCTAGTTTGGCACCATTGTATAATAGACAAAGTCACATCTTTGCTTGACCACATTTCGTGATTATCAGAGTTACTTAAAATCCAATAGCCTCGGCGTGCTAAATCACCATTCCACCTTCAAAAAACTCTCTTAACACCTGTCACAATACATCGCTCATATCTCGGTAGTGATCATTTGCCATCAATCGACCCGTACTTTGTGTAGGTGCAAGCATTTCGGCAAAAAAACTACATAATAATAATAATATCAGCCCTGTATTATATATTTGCCCACTGCTGAGCACGGGCCTCCTCTACTACTGAGAGGGATTAGGCCTTAGTCCACCACGCTGGCCTAGTGCGGATTGGTAGACTCCACACACCTTCGAAATTCCTATGGAGAACTTATCAGACGTGCAGGTTTCCTCACGAAAAAAAAAATACATATTTTCATTCAATTCTTACATAAAACCTGCATTATTATAAATGTAGTACAAGACACCGCAGCCAATTTGCGCGGCATCTATAACCCAATCGTGTGGAGTACCCGCAAGTGAGCCGGATGTAAGACACGTATCGAGGGTGCCACCTGTGGAGGCACGCCCCCCGCACTCCGAGTAAATTATCGCAGTAAAATTAGATCACAAAATTGAGTTGATCGAGATTGTTATTAACATAATGCAGCAAATCATGAGTAGGTATTGTAAGTGATTGTACGGTTTTATTTTTAACTTTTATACGTGGTACAAGCGGACTAATTATGCGGTTTATAAAAGGTTTTTAATGTGTGTAAAAATAAATAGTTATGATTAGTTATGCAAAATTAGGCAATGTGATAAAGTAATTGGTGTATTTTATATTTTTATTAAAATACTTAAAGAACAATCATTACTGGACCCGATAGATACAACATTTACCACATTCAGAATTACTAAAAGTACCAAACGCTTGTTGAAAAAATAGAACAAAACCTGAAACAAACAATAACACCGCGTCCCAGTTTTCTTCGGTTCATTAAACGTCGCTTTGCATCAATTAACGCAAGACTTCGGTCAATCGTCTCCATAATACATTGCACATATCTCATTTTATAAATTAATTCCTTTTTCTAGGAATAAATTTGTAGCAATGTCGCGAATGTTATAGTAAAAAGAAAGCCCGCCATTATGTATACTGTGATATGAATATTATTGAGTCTGTTGCTTTGAACGTAATTATATCTGGAACTAATATCATAGTAGGAAGTTACATTATTCTTGAGTATTGTAGTCTATTTTTAAGCTCGGAAGCATTACTTAACAATGGCTGAGACTAGAGCCGAAGATAGTAAATACTATTTTATGTTAGTATTTTGTCTTTTATTCAATAATCAAGTGTACTCCTTCTGTGACTAAAAAGGCTTTTCTCCAATTAAAACCTAATTCAGGATTTCACGTAAAAATATGTTTACTGATTATTTTGATTTGAATATAACTATTCAATTGTCATGTTTCGTTGACACATTGTTCAAATTGCATAGTTCTAATATATTTTGAACAACTAGATCGAATTTCACATTTGCCATTAGTCAGAAAAAAAAACAATTACAAAATCATTGATATCAAATTCAATACCGATGATTGCTTGCAGTGAAATAAACAAATACAACCATTAATATCCACGTAAGTATAAGGTTACAAACAGCAATGCGGATGTTACGGACGGAACCTTCAATGTTAATGTACGGAAGTTTGACAATGTTGATAATTTTGTCAGTCGCGTATTCATTCATTTATTTGGTACGCGGTAGAAGTCTGAGTGAATTACAATGTCTATTTCTATCTCCAAGCAGTATTGTGCGAGTTTGTGTTCCGGTTTAAGACATTCCAGCCAGTTTGTTACTGGGGATCGTATTGGGGATTACACACGCCAATATGCTGCCTGAGATAATCATTTATTATTTTCTAACTGTATTATTTTTATATTTAATTTCAGTTATAATCAGCATTATGTACAAACATGGAAATAGATACTATCACTCCATCCACAAGCCATTCATAATAGTGTATTCGTTTCATTATGTGATAATAATAGTAAGGCCCCGTCACCCCATTTCTGTCGCCTTAATACACACCTGTGCACCAGTGTCGCCGCGTTTAGGGTGCATTAACTCGCGGGCAATCAATAATGTCGTTAGAAACATCCAAGCGATCCAAACTACACTATACAAAGGGGTAAAGTTTGTACGTTTCTACATTTGTAAGTTTGTTCGTTGGGGTAATCTCTAGCTAGCACCGTTTGTGAACTGAATCTAAAGGTGTCTACACCATAGTGGGGAATTTGGGCCAGATTAAATTTCGATTTCATTATTTATGTTATTAAACATGCTTCTTATATCTTCTGTTTTATGATACAGAATGATGAGACGAGATAGACGTACGATATCTCAACGAAAGCCAACGATTAAGTGAAATTTTCCGTGGTCCATACGATACTACTACAATACTGCATAGCGACAAAAATAGACACAAAAGTGGTCTTATCCAATCGGACTATGATCCGAAAGAGCTAGCAACCCTTCCATGTTGCGTTTAGATTTCAAACCAATGTCGTTAGCGACACCCACACGACCCAATAATTCATTACCGGCGCACTCTCATTACCGCCGACCGTATTAAAATATTAATGAGATTTTTTTCAATTTTATATAGTGCGTGGTTTGTAGCATAGAACGGCAAACGAGCAAATGGGTCGCCTGTACCCATAGCACGAATAATTCGCGCTATAGGTATACTTAAACGAAACTGACGTATGTAAATTTGAAAACGGAACGTAGATGTTCATTTTATTTGATAACTTACTTTTAAACTGTAACTATAGCGCAAAATTTAAAAGGATTTTTTTGACAAACAAACGTTCGGTTTTCAAATTTACATACACCCCTCAAGTTTAAAAATTCTATCTTAAGCGCAAAATATTCGTGCTAAGGTTACTGATGTTATGTGATCTCTACCTCCCATAGACACCTATAACACCTATATAGGTCGGGAAAGGAAAAAGGTGGCGGGGCCCCCGGAAATCATGTGATGCTCAGCTAGCATAAATTAGTGACGGTGAAGCGCTTAGAACTTCATTTACAGACATCAGCCCTGAGGCCTTAAGGACTAAAATACGGACAACTCCATGATTATCGAATGCTCCCCGCTCGATCTCTGTAAATCGACATAATACTCAAGTCAAGATCACGAACTTCTACAAGTCCATCAGCAACAGCAACCTTTTTAATTAAAACGAACACCCCTGTCTCGACCAAAGGCGTAATCTCGCTACTTTAACCCAATAACAACTGTGAAACTGGGTTGAAAACGAAAGTAGAAAACAGCGAACCACTCCAGAACTGCAGTTAAGTGATCGGTGTGTTGGCTCGGTTACAGGCTGGAACTTTATGCGGGCGTCGCGGCGCAGTGACGTCACTAGTCGCTAGTTACTGGTCGCAGTCGCAAGGGAGGGTGCCGGGGCGCCTGGCTGCGGGGGGAGACGGCGTCAGCGACTTGCCCTAGTGACCCGAGCTGAAAGGAGCGCACTAACACTCAATCCTTATTCAAGTATTTTATACAGAATGTATTTCGCGGAGTATAGGTTCGTACGTGAGCTGAAATCCAAACCCAATGCCTTTATGACTGCGGAGCTGAAATAATACGAGAACTAAGCTTGAAATAGCTTACGTTGGGAGAATTTTGGGAGTTTATTTTGCACTTACGCGTTTAAGATATTTATGCAAATGACAATGGAATTGTTACTGGCTTGCAATGTGGAACTAAAATATATACTAACATTGTAGCTTATGCATATTACAATAAAGCTTACAATAAACAGCTTTAGATAGTAATGAACCTGTCAAATTATATAACTAATCACATAACAGAAAAACAAAACAGTGTTTAATTAAACATTGAATAATAAAAAGTGAATTAAAAGTGCATTACACATGTAATTCGTTCAAACAGCATCTGTCATAAACATGTTCGATTGGATCATAGCATTAGATCGAACCGGCCGCGCTGACGGGCGCCGTGCTATGCAATATCAACCGCCTTGTTCCTTATGCAAGAAGATTTGAATATTGTATCATGATACAAGCGATGTGACGCAGCGTTATTGGTATAATTGTTTTATGAAATACGTTCACAGAAATATACGGATAACGTCAAATAGACTCTAATCCACCAAAGCTCAAGGTACAATGGATATCGTTTATATCGTTAAATAAGTAAAATTTAGATAAACTTTGTTATAATTGTTGAATATCGGCCAACTCTAATAAAAAATCATAATAGCTTATCAAATAATCTTCAGATAGCGAAATTGAATCATCAGAATTATATTTAATTCGTTTCCTTCCTGGTGACTTATTGGTAATTAGTTTATTCTTAGTAAGATATAAATAAAGGGATTGGAATCATTCATTGAATTTATTTGGCATCTTATAGTGTAACAGAAATATAGGTTAATTTATTCGTTAATACGAAAAGCACGTTACGATTTCAAGATTGAACATTTTGATAGTCATGCAAATGTTTCAATATACGTATGTTTTAGTCAAGTTTTTTTAATTCTCATTTATGTGTAGCCACACAGAGCTGCATATAAACTGCGGTGGAAATGTGTCTGGGAAACAGACAGATCACAAGTCCATCAACGGGGCTTCGGA
Source organism: Manduca sexta (assembly GCF_014839805.1). Lineage (NCBI taxonomy): Eukaryota > Metazoa > Arthropoda > Insecta > Lepidoptera > Sphingidae > Manduca > Manduca sexta. Next base: position 14,642,674 of record NC_051133.1, read on the forward strand.
GTTGTCAGGGCGTTGTCAGTTACTGTTCATATGTTATAACACGCTGGACGTTTTGACTGCTCTCTGAACCCTACACCACTAGAAAAATCACACCAAAAGACTACACGCGCTCTATCATTTAAAGCGATCACTTTAAAACAAACTTTGAAGGAAAGAATTATTGCAGAAATAATTTTATAATGACGTATTAACACATAATTAATACCAGTTCAAAATTCTAACCGCCATTCGCCCATAACTTAAACAGTAGTTTGCACACGTCGGCCGCACGCGACCTAGGTCTATCGACTTCCTAAACCGATATGATTCATCGCCAAGGGAAAGCTCAAACTTATGCAATTTCGGCAAACAGTGCATGTAACATCGCTTGTATGTATTTGACGTCGGGGTAGTGGGGAGAGATGAAATTTGGCCCGCATCCCACCCCGCGCTCGGGAAAACATTTAGAAAACCGGGATATGTGTCAGTGGGTTTCTTGTTTTTCCACGAAAACAGGCCAATTTACGTATTGTTATATGGAAAAATGTCATAGCTTGCGATGTTTGGATGAGACAGGTCACGACGATGTGCCAATAGTCTTTTTGTACACCCAGAATCTTTATCGTGATACACATGAACTATGAGTCACGATTCTCAAGTTATAGTTGTCGACAGTTAAGAGTAATGCTAAGTTTAGAACAGTAACTTCTTGCGATATATTACGCAAGAACTTCCAGATGCATTTACACTCGCGGCAATATTGCAAGTTGCAGACAAAGATTTTTTAAAGGGAAAAATTTCTCGTGGATGTTGACTTCTGCAAATGTTTTTGCTTACCTGAACCTGTAAGCATGCTTTTTATCTGTAATTAACTGACATGAAGCAACTCCATGATCGTGAGTAGGGAACGTGTAAACTTTCATCTAGCAATATATTTGTGTACACGCAGGAATCAGATGTAATTGTCATCATCAGTGATAAGAGAAAATACCGGTGGTAATGACGTACAATAATATCAACATTGTGTGTCTATTCGATGTTTCCGAATTAGTGTGTAAGCCAAAGAGCTCGTGTATGAGTTGAGTAATAGTTTAGTTCGAGATGTTCCTATTATCCATTTATCTAGGATAGATAGGAGGATGGACTATCCTGAATCCTAATATAATAGCACGGTGTTGGTGCGTTTTCCAAAACGTTTATAAGAGTACTATGGAACTGTAGATTGATTATAATTTTCGATAAACAGACGGGTCCACTGTCATGAATGATATAGAATGTACTTATATTCCAGAAATAAAGATCTAGCGAAGCCAGTTTTACTGAACAAAAATAATTTTCTATAACATCTATACATGTTATAAGACAAAGTCCCCTTTTTTGTCTGTCTGTATGTTTTCGATTTTCTCAAAATCTTCTGAACGGATTTTTATGAAATATGGTATGGAGATAGCTTAAAACCCCGGGAAGGTTATAGGCTACTTTTTATACCGGGAAAATATATAGCTGTATTCCGGAAAACTCATTCACGCGGGCGAAGCCGCGAGCAAAAGCTAATTTCTATATAAATAAATCGTCGGTAATTAGCATCATTCCGCGTGCTTGATAAGACGCGACACTAATTACACCATTCGTAACGGTAATAAATTAATCAGAGAGCATTATCAACGCTATCAGTACGGTACGTTACATGTTTGCTCCGAGATAGTAAAAAATCACGACTTGCGAGCTACAAGGATACTTTTCAATGTCAATATTTAAATTATTTAAAATATGCAAGAGTTACACGAATGAGCAAACGTTTCGAGGTGAAACATCTTCGTATAATATATTTATGTAAGTTATTTAGCATTGTTATGGACAATCAGCGTAATTACTCCATAATATGATAACTTATCTATCAGGGTGACGAGTGCAGTGCAATGCCAAGCAGTGTCTTGTAAATGAAGTTCTGAAACTGTTACTATAGTTTATGGGCGGTCGCTTACCATCATTTATATTTATTTATTTATACACTTTATATACACATAAGTATATAGGCGGACTTAATGCCAAAGGCATTTTCTATCAATCGACCTTAGGGTGGTGCAGAGATAAACAAGGTAGGTGCATCTATAAACTCGTCTCGTTCATTTTAATAAAAAAATATCAGATTTGTTCGATTAAACGCGTCAAACTGAACAATTGCTCTGAGTATGCAAATTCTTTCACTTACAGGAACACTTTCAGCTACGTCATTACTAATTGCTATAGATAATTGTATTGTTGGACTAACGCGGGTGCAGTGGAAGTTTGTAATTATAGATAAGTATAATAATGGAACTAAAATTTGAGTACTAGCCAGTGGCGTTGCATGCCATAGGGCTCTATATCAATTTTGTAAGAGGCCTTTCGGGGAATTATGAACTTTTGGGCGCGCACTTAGTTTAATGTGGGTGGCTCCCTAAAGCTCGGGAGCTCTGTATCACTGATACGGCAATAAATACCCTTGGTACCAACGTAAGACGTCAAATTTTTCAAATAACTTGCAGTTGGGTGTTGGGTCTGAAAACTATGCACTGATCATGATAAAGGATTTTTTATGTTCTTCTGGAAAACTATTACTCTATGATTTTTTTCAGGGTGTACCTTTTAATTTTAGACTGCTATTATCAGGCTTTTTATTAGACTAAAATAATATTTACCAAAATTATATGATCATTTAAGAGTTTCTTTTGTTAAATATCTAATAATACAAATAATAATACATTCCTAATGTATTATAAACACCTCATCAGCACATAATTATGTTCCATCACTTATTGTTTGTGTAAAATTATGCCATTAGTTAATGATGCTGTACTAATTTATAGAATATACATTCAAAGTCAAAAAATCAAAACACACAACTTACTTATAAACATTAAAGGTCTGTTCTATATAGTAAAGTTTAAGTAATCATGTTTTTCAATATTTATGACACTTTCCACATTACTGGCTGCATGGGCGTAGCCAGGTTTCAAGTGAGAGGGGGAAATATCTAAATTTGATCTGGAAGGGGTAGTTCCAATAATAATAATATTCAACAAATGTATATAAGTATGTACATAGTAACATGTGTAATTGTGTTGAAGCCAGAGGGAGGAGCAGTTTCCTTCCCCCGACGCTCACACTCCCCCAAGGCACAAATACTTTGACCTTTGTATTATTACAAAAACATCTAACAATCATATGCAAGAGATTTTTTTATTTTTTTTATTTTTACATTACAATACATCAATTTCACCATAGATTATTTGTTATAAAAAAGTGAGTATATGTTTGTTTATACTCAGAGCGTGTTATGGGTGTTTATGAAGTAAATAGACCACATAATGTGTTTGATAACTGATAACACAACTTATTATGATAAGCTTGTCAGCTCTTATCAAATGCATAGAAATTTATAATTATATGACCTTTGAGACTTAAATCTCCCGTATTAAACAATAAAAAGAATATAAAAAAAAACTTAAAGAAAAATTATGCAGTGTCTGTAACATACTAATCATTATGATATTAACACGAAAGGATGGTAGGCATTAAATATATTTAAATATCTACAAAAAATTATACCTAATAGTGCAATATTGCCAACATAATGAAAATTATCATGTTTTATAAAGACATCATTCTACATAATACACCTGTGCTTATCAATTAAAGCAAATATAATTTCCCTTTTGTTTTTCACATGATGAATATGTGTTTACTTTTTTTATGAAGTGGAAAATGTTACTCTGTTTAAAGATCCAGTTTTGACTTTCATTTACATGTTTACAAGGATCTAAATGAGTAAACTTTCAAGTAGACCATATTTTAATGTTTCTGAATCTTTATACAATGTACAAGTAATTATATTGTTGTAGGCATAATTAAAATTTAGGGTCAATAAAGTTGTATATTTTCACGAATGGATGTATAATGAGTGCTTTCATGTCTTTAAAAAAAATATTGGTTCAGTTTTTGCTTGAGATTTTATTACCTACGATAAAGGCGAATTTTAGTTTAATAAAAAAAAAATACCGTAAAGGTTGAAGCAAGCGATTCATTAAAATAATAATTTGAGAGAAGTTTTGTCCCTTACAGAATAGCCATGCTTTACAACATATAGGAAAATTTGTCTACTATTGATTTCAGAATAAATAAATCAAGTTAGTTGAAAACAAACTCACCTCCTCAATATCCTTGTGGAACTTAATAGGTCTCATGAGATAGAACTGCACTGAGAAATATACAAAGTTGATCAGTATGAAAGCACTGTTCCACAGCACGGCGTCCAGGTAGCACTCGACGCTCCACGCCCACATGCCGGAGAAGGCGCACGCCAGCATCAGGGCCACACGCAGCCACAGCAGCCCGCTCGGCGTGTGCGGCGCCAGGAACGAAAGCAGGAACAACACGTTCGCCACTTGGAAGAACACGTGGTTCATCGGCCGCCACTTGGGGCAGTGGTGCAAGTACAAGTCCCACATCGAGGGCCGCTCGTGCGCGGTCACGTTCACCAGGTCGCTCGTGGGGCCCGACAGCCGCGTCGTCTCCAGCAGGCCCATCTCCCCCGTCTCCGTTGTGCTAGGCTCCGCGAGTTCAGTGCTCGGCGGCACCTCGGTGGTGACGTTCAGCCCCGTGATCATCCCGATCGCCAAGGCGCCGAATAACAACATCATCCCACCGAGTCCGCGCGCACACACCAAGTTCTCTCATCGATACTGAACCGGCAATTATCATTTGAACTACGTTATATGTCGCGACAGCGCACTATCACCGTGTTTATTATTATAAAACAAAATTTTATTTAGGGTAACTGGAAAAATAAAATTTAACGCTCAGCGACAAAGAAATGCTAAATTTATTAAATTAATCACACAGGTCGAGGTAACTAAACTATGTGAAGATCTAAATTTAGTGTAACTTATTTTGAATTTAATTCCTTCGAGTAAAAAAATAAAACGTTAGGAAACAGTAAAAGCAAACAATCGAAGCAGATAAATGACAAATAGCACCGATCTGTGACAGCGACCACAGCCAACTAGAGAACTGCAGACTTAGTGCTGCTCGTTAAAAACGTATAACAAATTAATGAATTCTCAACTATTCTTATAATAGCTACTTTTGTAACGTTATCAATAATTTAAGTGTTCGTATAGAAAACATATTTTTTTTAAAATATGAATAGAAAAATATTAATAATTTTTTATTAATCTTACAGTTTATTACAAAGTGTCTGATTGTAAAAAATATTCTATTTGTAAAAATAGATTACATTTATTTTTTAACGTCAATGAGGTGTAAAAGCTACTAGTTTTACAGCTAACCTCGCTTATCTTATCTTTTTTTTTTACTGAAATAAACGAAATTTGACACACGGATAAAATTAATACATAGGCTACTTTATATTATCTTTGTGATTTATTCCTACGAAACATAATGTATTTTTTAATAGATTGCGCTAGCTTCGTATTATGTTTTAGTGACTTTTTTAGTGGGAAAGGCTTTTACTGCAGGTGAAGCCGCGAGAAATTGTCGGTGGACTTAATAGTCAGGTAAAATAAAATAACGTATTTTATAAAAAATACGTTATTAAAGTTTAATTTTTTGTTTGTGTATATTATTATAACAGAAACAGTCTTTAAATGAAAAGTGTTTATTTTATTATTAAAAGTAAGCGAATATTATTATAACTAACTTAGTTTTTGGATGAGATAACTACTTGCTATCTTAATCGTTATTGATAAGTAGCAACACTACACTACTTCACACTACACTGCTATTATAAAACGATACAATGACGGGTTTAAAACACATAACGCAACAAAATGAACATTTGGATAAGTTTTACTCTAGATTCTGCATTTTTATACGTGTATGCTTATTGATTTTATTTATAAATATGTAATGTATTAAAGTTGATCTTTGAATTTATAAGTTAACATATTTTATTATCTGTAGTCTGATTATTATCTGTGTTGTCTGATCTATCAATGTTTGCAAACTGTCAAGTGTCAGCTGTCGAAGGCGGCAGTTTTCCCAAAAATAGTTTTCCTTTTGTAATCTTTATGTTTGTGATGTTTTATACTTAAAATAATGGCTATACCATTTGAGATGCTATTGCATCCGGAGTTTTTAAATAATCAACAACTTATTCATATAATACTGCAGGTAGCGGAAAACGTAGTTCAAGGCAGTTTGTAAATAAATAAGCCATAAAAATAACCTAATATTTTCATTTTAGCGGCAACTGCGGATTCCTAACATTGAAAATATGCAAAGAGACGAGCTTTTAGATTTATTCCACAACTATTGTGTGCCTTATGGGCAAAGGAAATACAGAGATTCAGGCAGAGGAAAAATATTAAACAAAGCCCGGCCGATGAGTCCGGAGCCGGTGAAAAATATTATTCTAATGAATAACAATCAACACAAAAAAATGGCTCGAATGAATACGGACAGGTTAAAACCGTGTCCTGAAGTCCTAGCAGGCCATGGGAAAAGGATTAAACTAGAGCACAAAGTATCCTTCCCAGACCCAATTGATATTGACAACAATAACAAAAGGAAAATATGTTTAGAGGTGAGCTATTGTTTTTTATTCTAAACTAGAATATACTCAAAACTAAAATGTGTACACATCCCCTAAAACAATATGCTCTTCATTATATATCTATGCTACAATGTATTAGATCTTTTTATCATTACATACCAAAAATAAAGATAAACATCATAAAAACTCATGTTTTGGTTCCAGTCGACACCAGCTACAGACAGCCCTCCACCTAAGAAAGAACGGAAGCCAATTACATGGCCATAAACATGGACACAAAACAGAGAAAACATCACTTCTTTTTATGTTTATATGTACTAATGATACTGTAAGGTAACAAACTCAAATATGACCAACACTTAGAGGATATTTCACTATGGTTTGGATTATTTGGCTTAGCTATATGCGAATTTCATGTTTCCAATACCAAATTATAGTATCAGTGGGTCATTATAGTATTCAGTCTTACTTATAAAAAATATGCTAAGCTATGTTTAGTTAAAACACAAATTTACTTGATCAGCTGTAAGTCAAAACCTGTTATCTTGCCTCTTAATAAGGTTTAAACTAGGAACTGGTGATGTTTCTGATAGCTATTTAAGCCATACCTAACCACCTGTTAACGGTAAAACAAGTTAATAAGTAAGACTGATTATGTTTAATATCATCTTAATGTGAACGGTTAACTGCACTATGATTTGATTTGATGTAGATTATAAATGGTACAAAAAATTTTTAGGAAAATCATAGAATGTGCATAATGTGTCATACAAGGAAAGTTAATTTTAAAATAAAACACAGACTAAATTAAATTTATAACAATTTGTAGCATGTATTCCTAGAACCAATGAATAGCGAAAGCTCTTTTAAATATAATTAATATTGCATTTATTCACACCCTTATTCCCAAAGGTGTCATTAGCTTCGTTTTGTCTCATAATGGGCCTTTGTTATATGGAGTAGAAATTTCATGTTCAATTAAATTCAAAACACAATATATAATACGAAAATGTTTTAAAAATGTAAGTTTGTTAGTAAAAGAGATGCTATCATCCTATTATTTATATCCTTCATAAATGATATATTGTGTCACAATGTTCTTTCATACCTTTTTTACAATAATTACACTTAACTGTAAAAAAACATCTATAAATGTATTGGGTGTACAATTAATTACTGTATTAGAAAAATCTCATGGCAGCTCTAGTATTTGTTAGCAACCACAGTGTTGTCTTGTTAGTGAATTTTTAATACTCATGATACAAGGGGAATGTAAATAGGAGTATTTAAGTAAAATAGCCTAGATAAAGAAAGGCTTAGGCCAATTTGCCTACAATTGTTTTTATTTTTATCATATGAAACGATAATAAAGGTAATGTGACTGCCATAGACTGTTGATTTCAATAAACATGTCAATGGCTTTATTAAATTCATCATAAAAATTAACCAATCAGAACAAAATTTATTTGACATGCTTACAAGTGACGAATTTTGATTGGTTTATGCTCGGTATTGGGTTGAAGCTTAAAATTGATTGTTTATTAACAATGGTGATAATAGTTAAGACGTGCGCCAAAGGACCTTGCAACATTATGACGTAATTTACGTTGGCGATCTTCAGTTGCTTAGCGTCAGTTACAAGATTAAAAAACGTCGCGTATTTCGGGTTTGAAATAAGAATATTATTGACCTTCATAATTTTGATAGTATCTCTAGTGACAAGGTCTATTTGGGGAATTTTGACCATTCGTGTCTGATTGATAGGTGTATGTTTTGTCATCCAAATATGTAGAAATAAGGAACTTGTAAATATCTTCAATAGGTATTCTAAATGTGCTGTCGTGAAGATCATTTGGTAGAATTTTTTAAAAATAAGGATTCAATGTTATATTGTATGGGATAGTAACCTCACTAAATCATGGATGCACTTATTTAATAATTGCATACAAATTAAGTAATGATTTGTTGGTTTAAGCTTAGTCCTCTTATATGGCGCTTTGGTAATAAATAAGACTTAGATCAGTGTTCTATAAGTGTATTACCCTTGGACAGAAACTTTTTAGAATATAGAGATGAAAATAACGTGGCGTAGTTATACTGCATGCGCGGTACGACAGCGCCCTGAGGTCCTGGGTTCGAATCCAAGGTCGGGCAAAGTGATATTTGGGATTTCCTGGTCAGTATTAGCCCGGAGTCTGGAATTTGTGCTCGATATGGCTATAGGCTCGCCCCCTATCACACTATGGGACAGAACACACTTGGCAAAAAGTGGGTGCCTTGGTTGTGCCTCTGCATACCCCTTCGGGGATAAATGCGTGAAGTTGTGTATGTGTGTGTGAGTTGAAAATATTGCAGCGAAATCGCATTTTCGGAGATCGTGGAATTGTTTGATTTTTAAAGGTGAGTCCGTAATAGTGGATGACCAGTGGTATGTATTGCATGCATCTTTGAAAACAATCTGATATATTTTAGCCTCTGCCTGTACAAATCCCAACAAGATTTAACAGGTTCATTTGCGTACAGAATTATTTTAAACCTTAGTACAAGTACTTTTTTTTATCTGCAATCTTACTATATTGAGACAAAAGATTCGTAATTTATATTTATCATTTTATGCTGATGTATATAAAACTTTTCAGAACTTAAAATATCAGTGTTTTATTCACACATATTATGTATCGAAAATAATTCTTAAAATGATATTATACTTAATAAATAAAATGATATTATACTTAATAAAATGGTTTTGTAAAAAAAATGTGATAAGTTGTAGGAACTAATATTTTTTTGCGCTTTAAATAAAGGGTGCATTATTGTACATAAAATAATTTAAGTTTGTAAATATATTGTTAAGATATTGATTATATAGGGTGTTTAATTTTTCGGGTATATAGTAGTAGCTTGTGAAAAAATTGGTGTGGTGCGGATTTTCCAACATAACAATATTACCGTTACTACCGTTCGTATATTTTTTGCATTGTGCGCTCTACCATACGATTTCATACGGATTGATTTTGCGAAAATTTACCACAGAGTTTTTTCCGCATATCCTCACTGTAATTGTAGACTTGTATGTTTCGAGAATCATTGTTGGAATTAAATAGAAATTGGATTATAGTTTGCGCTTTGAAAACGTCTTACGTGTTATTCATTACCTTATGGACAAATTTTTCAAACGTCAGATTAACGTTATCATTAAATAAGTTGTAACCTGACTATACATAAAAGTAAAACAAATTGACAACTTTGATACACACAACTGTCATTTTAATTTCGTTTGTGTTGCACTTTTTCCAGTGAATAAATTTTATCTGATCATTGAAAAATTCGGTCTTAGACAATCAATGTTTGTAGTATTTATTTTTCTAAAAGTTACCGCGCACTGCGAATTACACTTGGTATATTTGGAATGATGAAAATGTATTGGACTACTTTTCCGCAGTGTGCGCTAACTAGGTGTATGAATTCAGGTCTAACAAAGTGTCATTTAAGTAATGATTTGTTGGTTTAAGCTTAGTCCTCTTTTCTGGAGCATTGGTAATAAATAAGACTTAGATCAGTGTTCTATAAGTGTACTACCCTTGGACAGAAACTTTTTAGAATATAGAGATGAAAATAACGTGGCGTAGTTGTACTGCATGCGCGGTAAGGCAGCGCTTTGAGGTCCAGGGTTCGAATCCCGGGGCGGGCAAAGTGATATTAGGGGTTTTCCGCTCAGTATCAGCCCGGAGACCTGAATTTGTGCCCGATATGGCTATCACATCATGGGATGGAACACACTTGCGAAAAGTGGGTGCCCTGATTACGTCTCTGCATACCCGTTCGGAGATAAATGCATGATGTTGTGTTTTAATAAATGTGGCAAATAGGATTTTTTCCACATTTTTTAACAGTGACGGATCTCAAGTAACATGTCAGGCATTATACTTAACTAAAGACTGCATTTATAAATGGTCCTCTCACTGTTAATGCATAGTAGAAACTGGCAGTGCAGCAATATTTTATATGCTGTCTTGTCAATGGAATAAGAACTTTAAAGTTCCTTGCTTATGATTTAAAATATTTTTTTTTATGAAACTACTCTGCCGTAATGTTGGATCTGAGCATCATGTTTAAGTTCCTAATTTTCTAAGAGGTTGTATGATGTGACAGTAGTTGATTCCCTCGAGTGTGTGAATTACTTGACATTGTCGTTTCGCGAGAAATAATCGGTTTGTGCTTCATATAAACAACCTAGTTCCCTAATTAGGGTATCGAGATGTTTGGTCCTTCGAGCCTAGACATATTTGTGACATTTTGGACTGCTCGTTCCACTTCTCTAAGTAAATAAAGTGTATGGCCACATCATTTGAATTGACGTAAATAATAGTGTAAATGGTACTGCCAATTATTTTAGCAATAAAATCACTGATTTGCTTGGTTTTAAATCTGTTCATAAATATGTTTTATATTAGTAGTGTTTGCAATGAAATAAATGTGAATTATCTGATAGACTTGTTTTTTCTTTTAACGTTACAATATATTTATACAATAGGTATACACGATGAAATTGAATTAACTGGTTTTCAAAATGGTCTTAGGCACACAAAAAATCAACAATGCAAAATACGAAAAAAGACTAAAGAAATTAATGGGGAAATGAAGTATTTTTTTTATTAATAAAAGTCTGACTTCGCTGATTATTGTTTTTTTTTATTTTTATCTTGCTTTCTAGATGTTACAAAATTATTCTATAATATATATTATTTTCTCACTATTATGTTTCGGAGAACAGTACAAATGACTTTTCTATTTATAAGAACATACACAAATTTGATAGATTTCTAAAAATAAAGACTGCATCGGTTGTGTAGTTGTATTACGGTACTTCTGCAGTGCTAAGGTTCAGGTTCGATATCCGGGGCGAGCAAAGTTATATTGGGTTTTTCTACGTAGTATTAGCCCGGAGTCTGAAACTTGTGCCTGATATGGCGATAGCCCTCTATCACATCATGGGAAGGTATACGAACGGCGGAAAGTGGGTGTACCAGTTGTGCTTCTGCCTACCCGTTTCGCGATGAAAGTCATGAGTGTGTGTTCTCAAGAAGTTTAACAAACTAATAGTGTTTTAAAAGATACAAATGATACTACGTTGTAATAATGAATAAAATCATATTAGCCATGATTTAATTGTATCTCAAAAGAGACTTTGATATGATAAGATTGCAAACAAAATAAAAAATCTATGAATATCATGATATCGAAACTTCTTTCATCTGGCGTTCATAGTCAAATGTATTGTATCAGAACAATGACAATGTATTGTAGTAAAATTAAAAATAGAATTGCCATTTGTCACATTCAGATAAACATTGATTTTTAATAAATATTCAAAATGCACGAACCTATGCCAAAGAATATAAAATCATCAAAAAGCAGACTGGACTCTGCCCATCAGAGCGAAGATATAGTGCAAAAAAAGCCGCCCATGACAAAAGTCCATTCGCACTTCCTAGTCCCCTCTGAGAAACTTGACAAGGTAACGAGGCGGGTTATAGCCCCGTATGCTCAGATAGAGAGAAAAGGTTTGAAAGAAGAAGAAGAGAAAGTCGGAAAATATTTAGATATAAACAGATTTAATGTGTTCTTGGAGGATACAGTCGATCTAAATGCTCTTCTGTATGAGACCGCGATGGTATTGAAGACTGTTACTAATAGCTCTGGTAAGGTCGTATTACTACAAAAAGAAGACAGTCATAAGTCTGTTTTAATATAATGCATTAGTAGCTTTAGGCTCTTCCTTTCCTCAGCTATTTAAAGGTGCACTGACTTAATGGAAATTTTGTTGAGTTTATCTGGCAATGGTCTATTGAAAAATATATTTTGAGCTATAATTATAATTTTGTGACAGGTGTATTCGTGTATATTGTGGATAAGATACACAATGAGATAGTTCTGATGTCCCAAACCACAAAAAACCCGGGAGCGACACGAAGTCAATATACCAATTGGTTAGTACACAGAAGTGTAGGTAACCTTAATCATATTATTAAAAACTAAGAAACTATGGAGAAATTTTACTCCTTTTATAGTTAGTTCACAAAAGGACATCCTTTACAATTATTTAAGTGATATTCAATTTGCGAACCATCCATAGAATTATGATGCTTAAGGATTTTTGACAAAATAGCACCATATTACGTGTATAATGTATTAACCTACATCTGATTAACAGCTGTCTTCTCCCCGCAGAGGAAGGCAAGGTAGCGGCTGCTCACGTGGCCTTCACCAAAGAATACCTTGTTATTGAAGACGTCCCGCACGATAGACGATTCGCTGAAGGATTAAAGTGGGTGGACGCGAAGGTGGCCCTGTGCATGCCCGTCGTCAAACCAGATGGAGACTGTCATGCTGTATTGGAGCTGTTTAGGACTTACGCGGAACCGTATGATAATGTAAGATTTCAGCAGTCTTACTATCTTATGTTATCTAACTCTATTAGAAATGCGAGAGTTTGTGAAAATGTTTGTATGTTTTTAGAAGTAAACCCAGAAACACCTAAACAAATTTCGTTGTAATTAGGCACACGGGTAAACCATATTCTAGAATCTAGATATTCTAGAATATATAGGCTACTTTTATCCCGAGAATTTGCTCGCTTGGAATATAATAGAATTTTAAATAGATAGCGCTGGGCGTCGTACAGGTTGCACAGTGAATCGTCATAGTGTTTTAGGGTCTTTTGTACCAGGTAAGACTTTTACACAGACAAAGCCACAAGCATCACCTAGTGTAGAATTTAAACATTGGTTTCAATTGACACATGTTCGTATTTGTATACCCAGACACTGTACTTTATGAATTGACGAACCTAGCGACATAGTCCACGCGTATTATCATCATCATCAGCCGCAGGATGTTCACTGCTGATCATGGGCCTCCCCTAAAGATTCCCAGATCGACCTATTGGAAGCGGCCCACGCGTATATTTATACTTAATTTCACAGCCTAAGTACCACTGAATCACTGAGATAATAATATAGTCCATAAGTAGTATATTTACATATATAAACAGAGTCTGTGTCACGCTTAATGGAACATGCAAACCTATAATCAATATCCATTTGCGGTTAACCTTTGCGCACACTGTATCGAATAACAAACATCCATTAAGTTACTCTTGGTCTTAAATCCAGTATTGAACCTCATATTGGATTATAATTAAACTTAGAAGTAATTAAGCTTATAATTAAGTAGATTTATCTAAGACGATGTGAATGCGTTTTGCTTTTTTTTTGGAATCGCTATAGCTAAGTATATTTTCCAAATACTGTTCGACTTGAGAATCAAATCTCTAAACTTTGTAGTCCCCAGCATTTATATTCGAACTAGACTAGGAAAGCCGCTCTATGTCTTTATCCTAAAGTGTAATAATACGCTAAAAGAATACAATAATAATGAGCATATACTTAAACGTAAAAATACGAATTGGAAACAACATTACCTAAATTGCTTGTTTTAATGTCTCATTAAAACATATAAGTTCAAGGTCAAACTACAATAATGGTAGCATCTTAAAACTATAATAAACCCAATACGAAAAAAATAATTTAAATTGGACCACGAGGTAAAAAAATGGTCACTGAATAAACATTTTTTTTTTCGATTAATAGAACACCTGTCTCCTTTGGAGCCACTTAAAAACCTCTTATGTACGGACTTATAAGTTACCATGTCAACACAGGCATGTGCCGGATCAGCCATACAATCTTTCGTATCTTCTAGAACGTGGTATACACAGTGGTGAGCGTGGCGTGCTGGGCAGGCGCGGCGGTGCACCAGGCGCAGGCGCGCGTCACATTACAAAAGACCGCGCATCTCAACACCGAGCTGCGAACTCTGCTGCAGAACTACTTCTGCGACCTGGCCTCTATCGACACTATGCTTACTGATATGCTGGTATTACTCTACAAGCCATCATCAGCCATAGGAAGTTCGTAAAACGTACAAACATCACGCCTTTACGCCCGAATGGGCGAGCAGGGGTGCAACCGGAGGTTTAGTACTTATGTAAAGTCCGCCCACATAACGCAAGGTCCAGCGTGATAAAGCCCACACCCTCTCAGTTGTAGAGAAGCCACGTTTGACTACAAATTAACTGAATGTTCAAAGGATTTTACAGTTTTGCATTAAAATGACGTCATCCAATTTTACCAGGCTGTCGTGAAATCATTTATGGGTGCGGTGCGAAGCTGCTTCTTCATAATAGATCGAGATCACCTGGGTGAGCATTTACTAGCTGATATGTGGGATGATGGATGGGCATCTGAGAAGACTACTATGCCCAGGAAAAAGATCAAAATTAAGTGAGTATTTTATGGACTTTATTTATGCACAATACATTTTATAATATATAAAAAACATTGGTATACCATTACAAGGTAATTTCACGAAGATGACTTAACATGGCAGTGTTAGATTAGGGCCCCGGGACGTATAATTCCAAAAAACATTGGGTATGTCCACAGTCTTAGCCAAGAGCAAGTGCCAGCAGGTCTGGTGGCGCGGACAGGTGAGATGCTGAACGTGCGCGATGCGTACAAAGACCCTCGCTTCACAAAGGAGATCGACCCAACAACGGGCACGGTGGTCCGGTCCTGCCTCGCATCACCCATTATGGATAAACATGGTGTTATTGGTAAGAAATTTGCCACTGCAATAATAGCTCTTTTGTATTCGAGTAGAGGTGAGTATAGAAGGAACTTATTTATCGATAGTCTGCCGAGTGATTTAGAATTTTTATCGAAGTTCCTTCTCACATTGTTTCATATTGGATTTGGGTACGATTAACAGTATAGTGTAATAAATAAGTAGGTAGTTACTCCTTGATGTAGTAGGTATAGTTGATATAGATAATATATAAACTGATATAATTTGGTTACGTTAGATACTAACATTATTTGTTGTGCCTAGTTGGAGGCAACATTCTTGAAATATTTAAAAAACGGTTACATTTCAAATAATGCTTCATCTTTTACACAGTTTTGGAAGATAAACGAAATTTTCAATGATGTTTAGAAAATGCAAAATATGTCCTCAGGTGTGGTACAACTAACAAACAAGACGAACGGGCAGCCGTTCAACACAGAGGATGAGATGATATTCAAAGTGTTCGTCAGCTACTGCTCGCTGATCGTGCACTTCTACAACATGCAACAGAGGAAGATTTACCATGTTTGTATAATAATAATAAATAATATCAGCCCCATATTGTATACTGTCCTGTATTATATACTGTTGGGCACGGGTCTCCTCTACTACTGAGAGGGATTAGGCCTTAGTCCACCAGACCGGCCCAGTGCGGATTTGTAGACTTTACACATCCTCAAAATTTATATAGAGAACTTCTCAGGTATGCAGGTTTCCTCACGAGGTTTTCCTTCTCCGCTAAAAAGCAAGCGATATTTATTTATTTGTAATAAGGTACACCAACAGCACTATATATTACATCAATCAATATTAAAAAAGCAATAAGGTATAGCATGTGATATTTCACAAAGAACACACTCATAATTTTATAAAAGTCAGAGGTGTGTGCCCTTAGTATTCGAACCTGCGGACATTCGTCTCGGCAGTCTGGTTCACATCCAACTTGGCTATCGCCGCTTCCATGTTTGTATAAATCTTACTAATGATATGGTATTATATATACGCGAAGGTTTGAGAAGATACATGAAAGTACACATTAAGTACACAACCAAGGGGAGCCGCGTGCAACATCTATATTTAAAAGCCTTTAATTGATTCTAGGAAATTTTGTTCTAATCAAAAATGGTTTTCAATACTTATCGACTTGATTTTCTATAGAAACAAATTTTCAGGATAACACGAACAAAGTATATTCGGAGCTGATGAGTCTTCATCTAAAGCCTTGTCGACACGACATGGAGGAACTAATGGAGACTAATGGTGTTGTTCTACCACCAAGCAACTTCAGAAGGTAAACCCTCATGTAATTGATTATGACTGATAAATTATTTCAAAATATTACACGTGAAGTTTCCGTGTGGAATAAACATTTGATTTGCCCAAGAATTAAAATTTATGCATATAATGTTCTTCTAAAACATTATTGGTCGCTATAAGTTTCGTTTAGCATGACAGTCTAGTTGCTCCTGTAACAAATTCTTAAGGGAAAATGCCTTGGGTTTCACTTTTGTAAATAAAGTAGATAAAAATATCTAATTTCACTACTTAACTCTAAAAAAATGGAACTGGCGGTAGAAGTAACTTACATTTCATTAGGTCTAAAATGGAAGTGAGGTATTGATTTTTTATACTAACGTGAATGTTAGGCATCGAAATAAAACTAGTTTTTGGAATTTATTTTTATAAACGGTTTTTATATCTTATTTAGATATTGCAATTTTGACTATTCGGACGACCAATAACACAGTTCACCCTGTGACCACGAAAGCGGCAAAGGCATTCGAAACGTCAGGAGAAAATAAAAAGCTACAATCCAAAAAGTAGTGTTAAGTTTTTCTATTGAGTTCGTTTGTTATACACAGTTGTAAGAATACTACTCCGGTTTTTTTTTTGTTTTTGTATAATTGCTATGTGGCTCATGTTGTGGTTGCATATAATCAGAGGTGCAATAAATTTTTGTTTGTTATAAATGTGTGATATATTTGTAAGTTATTGTAAACTCAGTTTGCAATCCTAAATAAATTGGAACGAGGTATATTTCCCCAGTTACGACTACCACATAAGCGAGGGAAGCAAGGAGGACATGCCGGGGCTGGTGGTGTACATGTACACGGAGACGTTCGCGGACCGCAACTTCGACCGCGGCGCGCTCGCGGACTTCGCGCTCACCGTGCTGCGCTGCTACAGGCACAACCCGTACCACAACGCCGAGCACGCCTTCACGTTCACCCACACCATGTTTCTGATCCTTGTTGACAATTGTGGATACTTTGATTTTGCTGAAGTGAGTGATAAGTTTTATATTATTTAATTTCTGCCTCTATCCCACTTCATCGGATGTGTGGGTACTACCTATTTTAATTTCCTTCACTCTTTGTGACTGAGATGGTTGCTGTTGTGACTTATTTTTGACACTCAGGCGTCTTGGTGTATTTCCACTGTAAGCTTTTATGATACTTAATATATAAATAAATATAACTCTGGATTAGTAATAAATCGTTTTATGAATTTCACTCCAATGTGAATTCAGCTAAGTATATTTTTTACGAGTATTGCAGAGCGTTAGTTTTACAACCGGCACGGCCGCTTTTCTGTTAACCTTGGCGGATGAAATGCCTGGGCAATTATGTTAGAAAGGTACGCAGGAAGTGTTGCCTGACCAAAGTATACAACCCATGGCATTCCGGCTCTCAATCTATATCCACAACTAAACCAAAACGGTAATATTTGTAGCTTAGCCTCTGTTAAAGACAAACCATCTAGCAAACACCGTAGAGCCCTTATCTTGGATATTGTTCCAGACTGCCGCCCTAATGCTGTCGGGGCTGTGCCACGACGTTGACCATCCCGGTTACAACAACAACTTCCTGACGCTCTGCAAGCATCCGCTCGCGCACATGTACAAGTCCTCCATGCTGGAGTACCACCATTATTTCCTCGCCAAGAAGATTATTGAGGTAACTAGCTTTAAATTTACATTCGTAAAACCAGGCTTAGATAACATGCGAAAGTTGAATTCCGCAAGCGATTTTACCATGTAAACAATCATGCCAAGTTAACCTCTGCAAATTTTAATGCTGGTAGTATTTGGGACGTGTTATATGTGTGTAGAATTATTGCCTGTAATGTAAAGGCATTTAGAATTTTTTGTCAATGTATTGCTGCTAAAACTTGCTTGCTATTTTAAACTTACCTTTAGACTTGTTTCTACATTGACTAACAGTTTCTCTAGATCTGAAGGCTTGTTCTTTGAGATTGTCTAGTGTTTTTTCAATTCGCTGATTAACAAAATTAATGGAAATGGTTAACGATAATTTAACAAGTTTACTTTATGTTTTTTGTCATCGTTTAAAAACGTAAAAAAAAAACGTTCTTATTTTTCCTTCGGTCATATATTTGGTCCTATAAGTTCATTATAATTTTGAACCAAATTATTTTTTCTGTTAGGATAAGAACATTCTCTCAAAGATCCCGATAGTGGACCGCGATCGTATCATGGAAGAGATAAAGTACGATATCCTGTGCACCGACCTAGCTGTGTACTTCCAAGTGCGAGCTCAGTTGACGCCAATCCTTGGAGACCACTCGTTCGACTGGACCAACAACAACCATCGGAGGATGTTGAAGGTTAAACATCATAGATAATCTATGCAAATTAATGAACTTTAACGATCTGTCGATAAATTAAAGTTATTTCCACGTAAACTCAATACACGTAACTTTTTGGCTTTTAATATTTTAGTATAATTTGAAAGAAAGAAACGCTTGATCGGATTTCGACAGAGTTGTCGTTGGGAGTTGTCATTTCTAGACAGTATTTTACTCTATTTTACCTTTTATGACGAATAAAAGTTTTACGTGGTATCCGTGTGCTAATTTAAAAAGGGTCATATAAAATTGGAATTTACGTATAACAGTGGTTATAAAATTGGATTCGTTTCTAGGGCATTCTAATGACAACCAGCGATTTGTCCGGATCCTGCAAACCCTTCGGCGTGTCCAAAGCGATCACCGAGACTGTGTATGAAGAGTTTTATAATCAGGTTTCTATTTATTTAATATCATATCGACAATTTGATTCAGTAAAGATGCTGATTGCTTTAGGTTTTGAATCGAGATCTGTTTAATGGTTATCAAAGAGTTTATTTTCATCGTAATAGTTTTCCGCAATACTAATACACAGTGGCGGATTTGCCCTAAGGCCCAGTAGGCCCGGGCCTAGGGCGGCCAGACGATAAGAGCGGCAAATCGGGGCAAAAAAACACTGATAATTACAAGAAATAAATCAAATGCAAAGTGTCTTAATGAATTAAAGGCTCACGGACCTTATGATTATAATCTTCCTAAATATTTTGGGTGCTGAGAAAGGGGCGGCAGATGGCCTCGGGCCTAGAGCGGCTAGGACTGGCAATACGCCACTGCTAATACACTAAGCTAAGGCGTAAATTAACGCCTATAAACAAATCACCACCAGTCCAGCATAGCTAATTCAACTTGTTCATCAGGGTGACAAAGAGCGCGCTATGGGCTACACTCCACTAAGCATGATGGACCGCCGGCGCAGCATCAACCAGCCCGCCGAGCAGATCCAGTTTCTGTCAGTGGTGGTGCTGCCGTGTCTGTTGCTGCTGCAGAACGTCTTCCCTAATACTGCGCAACTTACTGATAATTGCAGGTGAGGATAATATTGTGGGAGTTGACATGATCGTCGTCAGCTTTTAACAAAAGGGGGTCGGTTAATTACAAATTTTGATTCGGGAGGGGGAGGAAAGCGGAAATTCCATTTAATCAATAAGTACCTACATGCTGCAGCTGCCTTCCCTGACCCCCTCAGGAGATGCCAATAGGAATTGATAGTAGAAGAAAATACGAGTAGATATATTAAATCACTTCGGTGGAAGAAGCAATAATACTTAAGTATCTTAGGCCTTGGTCTAGTGGCAAAGTATTCGGACTATAGACCGACTGGAACTCGGTCCAAATACCACTTCAGATAATAAGCTTTCCGCATAATTCTTAGGAACGTTACATTTGAGTAGAATAAGGATGAATGTAAGAGCCGTTTATATGCAAGGTTTTTAATATAATAAAGTTCGGCAATGTCTCCAGAAAAACCCAAGAGGCGTGGCACGAGGAGATCGAGATCCGAGGCCAGAAGCTGTGGCGGCAAGACGAGTCCATACCCACCGCGGGCCGCAGCCGCTTCCTGATCAAAACCAAGCTTGATAGCGACAGTTGAACCTAATAAATTGTATAACGTTAATTTTGTTTTATTTGGGGAAATAATTTACGTTGATAAAAGGCTTGGTTTATAAATAGGTAATAAACTTGATTAGTATACTAATTCAGATTTCAGTGTTATAAAGTCCTAGGCAAACGCAGGAAGTAAAACTATTTTTCGGATTTTATTGCGATTATTTATATTATAATTTTCTACCCACGTTTCGAAGACTTTGCAGCATTCATGGTGACGAACGAGTTTCTTATACTTTTTCAATATCTAACATTTCAAAATTGGAAAATGTAAGTAACTCGCCTGATACTATTTATTTCATCAGATTAAAAATGATTCGTAAGTCAGTAAATAAAACACAGGTAGACATGATAGCAAATTTTATTACCCTATTATGATCGACATAATAAACGTAGCCAACGTTAACCGCCGTTAACTTCATATACACAAACGATTTATGTAACTAAACAGTCAATATACGCTACTTTTGAAAATATACTGCTAGTGAAACAAAACTCGTACATTTGTGTGGGGCCAGCATTACATTCAAACCTATAAATGGTGTAAATACTTACAAAAAATAATACAGTTGGATTACTTCGAATTGGCCTGTTTGAAAAGTGATAGATCGGCGACAGCTATAACTGCAACTTCCTCGGCATGTAATACCGACCCTCCATACATGGACAGATATAACATTACGGACAGTTTCGTTTTATATTGCAAAACTCCCGTTTACTTCGAATTTAATGCGAAGGAAACACTTTTTACTCACTAGAAACTAATTATTATTATCTATAATAATTCAGATTATTTCCTTTCAACACTTACAACACATAAAACACTTCAAATCTCTCCAGGTGGCAGATTTCCTTGTTACAAAATGTGATCATAAAATTATTCAAGTTATGAAAATGACAAAAATATATATTTTCTAATACTAGAGAGATCAGAGCGTTAAATGTTAATGTCGCTAATATTCTTTAAATATGACAATAAGTTATGCTACGCCAAAGCTAAATAAACGCGACTGTTTCCTGTTTTCGTTTTGGCGTTGGATATGTCATGAACACTGAAGTGCGTAGCATATATTACGTCAACAATACACCCAATGAGTACATTCACAATAAATACAAATTACTTATTATAAAAAATGAAATGAACATTAAAATAATGAGATTAAAAATAAATTTCAATAAAACATACACCTGGCAATCCACGTGAAATAAATCGATAGCTAATGAATAATCATATTTTTTTTTTGTTAACAATTTCGATAATATTGCTTAATTTAAACTATAACACTATAAAATATTTTTATATAATGTGACACTCACATAATATATGGCAACGGCCAATTTAAATAAGGCTGATTTTAGTGAATACTTTTTTTTACATATTTTATAAAGGAAGCTGTCCATGTCTTTCTGTTTTTCGACTTTTTTAAATATATAATCTGTGGAATGCTGTGCTGTGAACCTGTTACGTCTCGTGTAGTGTAGGATCTCGGAATATTATTGCGTATTGTGAGCATTACGAAAGTAATATAAAGGCAATATTATTAATGATATACATGTATGCCACAATAGCAATAACGTTCAGGGAGGTGCTTTAATACAACCCTCTCGCATACGTGAACTGGAACGCACTATTTTAAGTTTCCCTACCCCACATTTTATCCATTCCTGTTTAGGATTTGATATGCAATATACTCAGTAGAAACAAAAAAAATTACACTTTTTTACACTTCACTTTCGACCGGAATTGCATTGTTTAAATTTGAGTAAAACAACCATACTCATTATTCAGAACCTCTTTGTATAATCAATGAGAGACCAAGTCGTCCCAAAACAGTTAATATCCAACTACCCGCATTTAAATAACCAGTTCACGCAGCGAGCGTTGCGTTAAAGTGTTGTTCTCGCCGGCGGCGGTTGTTCATTATGTGTTCCGTATCTTGCCGGGCACGTAGCTCTTGTCGATGGTGGGCTCCTGCAGGAACATGTGGAGGCAGCGCTCGTTCTGCGCGAGCGGATGGCCTGCTATCTTGTTTATGAACACTTCTAGACCTGGAAGGGACGGACGACTGATTAGTTTTTAGACGAAATACTCATCGTCTCTTTTAGAATATTCTAGATTTCTATTTTAATGACAGAGTGACTGACTCGGTGGCGTAGTATTTTGTTAGCGATATGACTTCCGCGCTGAGGTGTCGGGTTCGAAACCAGAGTCGAGCAGTGATAGGAGTGTTTCTTAGCATTGAGTAGTTATATTGGGTGCCGTAGTTGCACCTCCGCCTTCCCCTTTGGGAACAAAGGCGTGGTTTATTTTTGTAATTATGCAACGACAAGTCCGAAGTTCAATATATCCTGTCACTTCACTATCTCCATACGTTCTCTTCAAAAGTTAAATCGGAAACACGTGCCACCCCTGATGTGAAAACTATATTGACAATACTGATTACCGACCATCTAATGATGAATACCAACGCCCATACAGGTAACATTGTATTGCCTATTACTAATGCCTTAGGAAAGACAATTCTAACTCCTTCATGTAGTTATTAAGATTACCACAACACCTAGTGCAGGGGTGGCGAACTTTTAATCGTTTACGTGCCGTAATCTATAAAAAATATTGCCTGTCTAGTGCCATCCAGAACTGATTTTATCTATCCTAAGTTCCCCTTTTTAGAGACTTTTTTATGACCCCACTACGTTTTAGCTTTTTTATCGAGTTTCAGCAAATTGGCTTCAATGCACTTAACGTTAAGCCCAAAGAAAGATACATATACAATGTTTGGCATATTACCCGCGTGCTCAATTTATTTTGTCACGCGTCACCACTGGCGTGCCATTGGTTCTCCACCCCTGGCCTAGTGTGTACTACGTATGCATTTACTCACTAACAGTAGCAATGAACTGCCTATTCACGGCCGGCCCTTGACTATTAGCACCTTCATTATCAGACCGTAAACTATACGTAACATGCACTTGCCAATGAGTATAAAAGCTAAGACAAACAAACTGACTGATCTACTATTTAAATCAATATAAAGTTATATTTGTTTAGTGTGGTTCTTTATTAAAAATCATCATTTTAGACAGTTTCTGGAGCGTAACTGCGATATAATATATTTTGAAAGATATAAAAAAGGAATAATGTGGAAAATATATTTTCTAACAGTTTCTAAGACTTATTTTTTTTTTTAGCTTAACATTGTAATAGATACTTTAAAAAAGAAGTTGCATTGATTAATAATCAAGGAATTATACTGCTTTGCCCGACTGTATATAGACTGCCTGATACCGGGAAGCAATCGTCAGATCGAACAGCTTGAGCGCTTTTTTTAACACCCGTATCTCTGTATCCAATCGGACACCATATACCTAGTAGTTAGTACCCTTCCCTTAGGCCCCAGTAGTTGATAATTTTAGTTACCTTTTCTACGGTCTTCGATGAATTCCTCTTCGAAAATGCCGTCATCTCCGCGAAAAGGTAGCTGTCTCTTAAGCGCTTTGCCTGGTAAAGGTGGAACTACGATCTGAAACAAGATATATAAATATAGCTTTATTGCTAAACTTTATCTTGGGAGATTCTATTATAAGTTGCGTAGTGTGGTTTAATTCCGCCCGAAACGGATTCACAATTTACCATCACCTATTTGAGTGGTGACCGGCAGAGAAGACAAAAAAGTCCCCGATTTTAAGTAAGTATAAATACATAAAAAAAGTTACAGTGTTCGCCGCACCGCCCGTTTAAGTGCGCCGCCCAGAGCCATAGACCCCACTCTTAGGTAAGCCATTGCCTGTTATTATAGGAGAAAGTCTAAAAGTTAGTAGAGAACACAACTGCTGAATAAATGTCAAAATTCATTATTGCAGTAGGGTATCTTAAGGGTTTTTAAGGATATGGTGGGTGCTGGAAAGGAGCAAGATGGTCGTCAATTTTCTGTAAGACCTTTGTCAAACGAGTTTTTAAAATTATCTACAACTTAACTCTGCTATTGACAAAATTGTCCATTGTATTTGGTATAAATTGGATAAAAACTATAGAATTATGATCCAATCCTAAAATAACAATGTAATACTACGAGGAGCTAGTTAAATGTGTTCACGTATATTCTATCCTTCCTCCAATTGAAGTTTATGTGGTCTTATTTTGTTTGAATTGCGTAAACCACTATTTTTTGGGATTTGTTATGTATTTAATGAGTCTAAAGGTGAATACCCCACCATAATATTATGATCGAATAGGGCAACTCAAAACTACCCTACGGCTATCATTAGCAGAAATGCATGTGAAGACTTGTAAATGTAGTAGAGGCGAAAGACTTGTTTCTATAACGATGTGGCACTCAATGGTATCTGCCTACCCCTGTAGGATAAGGGCGTGACTATGATATCAAGGCAGTATGTAAGGTTGATCGAAGGACCTGTTCAATGAGGGTATTCAGTATTCGATTCTTATCCCAAATATATGATCTTATTATTTTTACGACAATTTTAGCATCGAGGTATTTTTTATTCCCATGTTTGAAGTATTAATGGAAAACGGATCACAATAAAATGTCATATTATTACGTAATGAGCTATAAGGTAGGTTCAAACACGTAGTAGACACGGGTACCCACACATTGGAAGCCTTTACTTTAGTTTTTTTGGGGTTTACCTTGTAATTTATCCATCTTTTTTGCGTATATTTCTATTAATTACATAGAAGGGTGAACTGTTGTGTGTTCAAATCGGTCCCCCGAATAAAGGTCAATACTGTATATGCGACTATAGTATGTTATTATTAGGACATATCGTTTTTATATGACTCGATTTTAGTTGTGTTGCCTATTGTTTTTGCATTTTGTCTACTAATTATGATAAACAAGTTTTAGAGAAAAACTCGTACAGCCACAAAATAAGTGTTTCGAGACACTTTGAAGCACTAATGACTGTTACGTATATGGCCTCGTTTTGAAAATATTAAATATGGTAATTATATTTAATTATGTTGATCACTTATACAAATTATACGGCAACATAAATTACATTACTTAAAAGCTTTGTCTATTTCTGCCGCTTAGAAGCCGTGTGCGGGTTACTTTAGTCTGTGGTGATTTGTACATTATCATTGTAATTACCAGGTACTACAAGGCTGGTTCTCATTGTGAGAAGCACAATACAGTACAGTTCAGTACCAAGTTGCCGAACGACTTATTCGACTCATCATTTATTATTCACTATAATCTTATTCATTACCTTCCCAAATACACTCAATGAATATAAAAGATTTTTTTATGTATAATATTGCACATAACTTAAACAACTACTTTAACAAATGACGTATTGAAATCAATTATTTAAACTCGGTTCATAATAAACAAAACACTGGCATAAAAACAAAACAATAATCAAAATAATTATAAAGTCAACACCCTCACTCTAAACGACTTTGGTTAACAACGAAATATAAAAAAAAAACAACATAGCGCACACAGATAAAAGTACCATTCGGAACAATCGAAAATATTTATGATTCATTATAAATAGTTATTGAGAGATAAGGTAAATGTGTGCAATTCGGGGTACTTTATCAACAATGTGCGCGTCTGACGCCCAACTGTTGACTACAGTGGACGTAAGCCTTTAAATCCATTTAGGATTTTCCTATCTTATATGTCTAGCGATTAGTGCTTTTCTGCAAACAAGTTTTATGGTTTTTTCACAGGTTATTATTTTTTTTTATACAAAAACAAAAAGTTATTATTAATTAACTTGTAAATTACGAAAAAAACGTTTACGGCAATGACATTTCATAAAAAAACGCAGTGTAAAAGAATATCAAACGCGCATCGGAAGATTAATGAACACCTCAATCATAGGTAATGAAAAAACATAACATCAATATTCTATACTATCTGCTACAGTGAAGTAGTACCGGAAATCCCGGCCACTCATTACGTTATTTTTTATGGGCGAAAAGTGGGGGCGGCTTGAGCGAAATGACTTCGCATACAGGACGAAGAGGCCTACAAAAACTTTTACCTACATACTGAGTCGTAAAGATCACACTGTACCATTTTATATAGTAAAAAAAATATGTCTAAGGTTAATACTTATTTGTTTGAAAGTTTATATTTTCAGCATTTAATTATATGTTCCAATACCTGAATTCTAGCATTGTTATTGATGCAAATGAATTTTGATAAATATACCATAACATAGCTTGTAAAATTAATAGGTATTAATAATATATATATAATAGGTATTAATAATTATTATTATTACCTTGCTATCTCGCTCTAGTTCGTTCCTGAGCCATTCAAAATCACTGTATCGTCGTCTTACACTGGACTCCTTCACTTTAAATACGGGCAGGTTGGTCTGAAAAAAAAAAACCATTTTCTTATCCTAATAGTTTATTTCATTTCCTACCTTTATAGATATAATTTTGATTCCTAACTTAATAAATATAATAAAGTATTATAAACATTAAAACCTAAAAAGGATATGCGGTAAATACCTTTTAGTATATCATTTTTTTTATATCCAACTGTAAAAATGTCATGTTTTTTAATTTATGAAGTCCATAAAATAAATACAGGTATGCAAATAAAATTACACCTTATTAATGTTGCTGCATGTTCAATGCTTTTATAGAAATACTCCGATAACAAATATTTGGTCTCCTGACAAAGCCGGTGACAATATGTTTCATATTCAACTAAACTACTAATGGTAACATATTTAAAACTATGTTATATGTAAAAATTTATGTGTGTGTGTACGTTCCTTATGGACTCCAAAACAGCTAGGGACACTTTAATGAAAGCTGTAGGTAATCTTCAAATTAGCCCACTGGATGATCCTGGACAGTTTGGTATTGATCGGACTACCAGAAGTTACAAGGCTTTAGTAGTATATACATATTATAGTATGCTAGTTGATTACTAGTACAGAAACAAAGTTACCTACTATGAAATTATATAAAGAAATGGTTATACATTTTTCAAACTACAATCTATTAAGAGATAATAAACATTATCTGGAAATTTACAAACAAAATTATTTGACAAATTAAATGATTATAAATAGAAATTTATAAAGTCACTATTATATTTATGTTACATTATAGTAAGTTACAACTATATGATAATTGAGTTTTGTAGAATCATTATTACCATGCTTATAAATAAAAATTCTATTGCATGAATCAAGCTAGCCCTCACATATGAAGGAGTACAAGTTATGGTTTCTTAGAAAATATTATAAGATGTTATCATTCTTAAGTTTTTTTATTCTTGTGGTGCTAAACTACCATGTACTTACATGTTATGAAGATAAAAATGTTGAGAATACTACATAACCACATACATAAAGTGTTGTATTATTAAAAACAAGTATTTCTTTATTATTATTTATAAACAATGCCTGTAAAACCTTTGCTTCAGTTAAGAATTACTTTTGTGGCACTTTAGAAACTCTAGTGTTCTAAATATTTGATATGAAGTGTATACTGAAATGAAAAGTCACATTTTTGTGATACTTTTGTAGTTTATTATATACCAATAAGATATGTTATAAGTGTTTTGGATAAAAGATATAAGTTATGAGGTTAGCACATATGATGCAATATTCTGTTTAATTCTATACTGTCTTCTATGAAACATTTTGATGTAATTTATTGTACTAAACATTAAAACTTATTGTTATTGATGCTTCACTCAATTTTTCTTCAATAATACAACTATCTTGTGAGATAAGAGTGTTGTTAGTGATTCATAAACAACTTTGAATTCTAGCTGTGAGCTAATCTCCATATTGTGTATGACGAGATATAATAATAGACGTAGAGAATACGTTGTAGCCACAACGTGTGCGGCATCGTCACAATGCTGCATTTCTACCGTCGTCGCGTCAATGACGCCCACTCTTGTCTCTGCAGGAAAATGTGATAACAACTCGCAAAACACCCAACTGTTACGCGCGACGGATCCTACATTTCTCTTTGTTTAAACAACATTGAATATACAATAATTAAACCCTATTTACCTGTCGATCGTGCAATGTTTACAGGTAATTCGGCGCAAAGGTCACCGAGTCATTTCGACTCCCCTCTAGATATTAGAAACTCAAATCGGTCCGATATCGCGTGCACAATAATTTAATTAATGAACAATACACTAACTTACCCTCATGCGAACCTCGTAATCTGTGTAGCGTTTCTTTCCGACTCCCATAGTAGTCACTGGGTTGACAACGTCTATTTCCAAAAAATTCGCTGGCGCCGCGTAAGCGTCGTCTAGCGTTTGTTTTTTAACATTTAAACGTCTTGTCGCGTCGGCTGTCGTGTCCTCAGCCATCATAGCGATGTATTTATTGTAACAATCACAAAAAATATTATGAGGACGGCCCACTAATCAACTGGGAAATGAAAAATGACAAGTTTTAGGCATCGTTTGACATTTAGATAAAAATGGCAGCGATAATGTTAAAAATCGTACCAACCTTTATTTTAAGTTTAAGGAATTAAATTTATAGACATCAGAATACAATAAAAATATAAATATTAACATTACTTATATTTACTGAGTATGTTAATATATTTTGACTAATAAAATTTCTAATAAAACTTTAGAAGCCCATTTTCAAAGGACATTTAAAATATTACTAAACGGTAGAAATTGTGTATAGCAATACTGAATATTGTTTTTAATGAAAAAAGTTATGGGCAAGGAATTACTAAACAGCCACGTAAATGACCTCATTGGTCCATGATTCATCCTTCGACGTCATGACAAATGTGTGCCAACTTCAAAGAATAAAGAGTATCCAACTTAAAATATGTTTTATTGATTTTATTATTTATATATTTTTACAGAAATTGACTCATAGGGTCTTCCTCGCGGCGTTTCTTCATCCTGTAAGCCTCCATTTCTTCCTCCGTGGGCGCCTTCACTTCCACCATGCTGTTATATGATCGCTTCCTTTCGTCAATGGACAGCAGATAATCAGCTCGCTTTTGCTGCCGTTCTTCCATTTCCAAAGCCTGTTTAAATAATTTTATGCCAACTGAATATAGTTTCTCTAATTGTAGTAATATAAATTAAATTAGTAAAGTTTTAAAAACAAGTTAAAAAAAATTTGCTAATTTTTTTTATTACTATTTAAACTGGGTTTAAAAAAAAACAAAAAATAAGGACTTTTATTAGCAATTTGTAGTTCAGATTTAAAATAATGTGCAGTATTAGTTATCAATAAAGATAGTCACTAGCCAGCCTCTATAAACACCCTAATAACTTACCGTTTTTAATTTATCTTCTTCCTTCTTCTTTTCTTTCTGATCCTTCTTCTTCTTCTTTTTGGCCTTCTTTTTGTTTTTCTTTTTCTTGCTAGTTTTCTCTGTTTTAGACCTAATCTCCTGCTCGGAGTCTGATGAACTGCTATCAGAGCTGGATGATGATGATGATGATGACGATGAGTCTTTTTCTGTGAAAGAATGCATCACAATATACCTCAATCTTACTAATATAAATGCAAAGGTCTGTGAAGACGTTACAATATTTGAAGCAAACACCGAAACGGCTGAAAAGATTGGGATGAAATTCTGTCTACAGATAGGCCACGTTGCGGATAAGTTTATAGTATGTTTTTATGAAAAGTACACATGGAAATTCTATGCAGGGATCATTATTTTTCGTGTGCGAAATCACTAACAATACCAAGTAGAAAATTATCTGCTACATATTTAAAGATATTCTAGAAGCACTTTTAAACACAATATATCTCCAATATAGATCAACATATGATTCTTACCCTTCCTTGCCTTCTCAGTGGTTTCTGCGACAGTGCTGGTGGAAGGTTTTTCTTCAGGTACTTCTAGCACAACTGATTTACCTGCCTCTCCCACACAATACGACATCTAGAAATAAAGTTAATGACTATGTTTTTTATGTAATTACATTTGTAAAATAGTATAGTATAGCTATAGTGTAAAATAAATAAATAAATCGTGTGATTCTTAATAATTTCGAAAACAATTTCTGGATTATTATATTTCAGTCTTTAGTAAATTAATTAGTTACTATTTTTTATTATTTTCTATTTAACAATATTGTAACTGGTAACCTGTACATACCTTTATGAAGGAATGGCAACATTTGTAACCCCATTGCCCATCTCGCCAATACGAGCCCCACACGGACGTGTGGTTGTTTATTAACACATCCTCTTCATATTTACTCCTGAAATAAATAATTGTTATTAAAAATATACAAATAAATTTTTGACAAAAAATTTAAGTTTTTTTTTTGCGGAATACTAATCTTAATATTTATATACAAAAGTTGATTACAGTTTAATAATAATAATTGTTGACTTAACATTTAGTATCATAACTTACTTAGCAAGTTGCTTCTCTGGTCCTTGCACAAGAGTCCCGTCCCTGTTATATCGAGTGAACACTTCAGTTTGTGCCAGCAATAACTCTTTTGGAGGAACTTTCAGGTGCTCTTCACCACCATATTTCTCGAGTACCGATTGCTTCATCTACGAAATGTAATTAGAAATTTACAATAATATTATCAAAGTCACTTTATACAGAGTGAT
This sequence comes from Manduca sexta, assembly GCF_014839805.1. Lineage (NCBI taxonomy): Eukaryota > Metazoa > Arthropoda > Insecta > Lepidoptera > Sphingidae > Manduca > Manduca sexta. Next base: position 14,673,731 of record NC_051133.1, read on the forward strand.
GCAAAATGAAGGTATTTATCATAAACTTAATTATAGACATTAAGACATTAAAACAGACACTCATAAAAAAATTAAATACATTATACATGGCTTATATAAAAAACATTGTATGTTGGTGAAACAAATCACAATGTCATAATTACCACGTAAAGCACTGAATAACGAGATTTACCATTCATAACTAGCATTACCAATGCAATATATGCAACTTTATTTTTTATTTTATAGGAGGCAAATTAACAATCGGTCCACTTGATTGTAAGTCGTCGCCCATGAGCATCTGCAATACCAGGGGATATAGAGATGCGTTGCCGGCCTTTTAGGTGGAAAAACTCTGGTTGTTTACCGTCTTGCGAGATAATAGTTTATTGTTTAACTTCATACCTGAGTCTTATAATGTTCCGTATCGCGTTGGTAGTGTTTCTGGAGCATCTGCAGCTTGGTCGGCTCCGCCAGCAGATGTACGTCGAGACCGCGCCGCTGCGCGTCCCACGCGAATGCCTGCGCCGACGCGTGAGACCGACTCTCTCCTGTCCAGCGAACGAAGTTCTCACCCGCGTACTCTGATCTGCAGACAAATAGTTTAGCAAGATTTTAGTATCATCCTAATTGAAGATACATCTGTAAACTTATACATCCTGTAGTTTTATAAATAATCAACACCAATATTAGTATTATGCATTAAAAATAGATTTTATTACTAATTAGTACTAATGTATATGGTATATCTTAATAAATGGGGCACTTACTCTGTAGCATTAGGGTTGGGATTGTCCCTCATGGAACGAGTCTTGGGGTCATAGTACGCGGAGTTGGGGTCCAAGTTCCGAAGATACTTCGCCGTATCCTCTCTGATACGCAAGTTACGCACTGTGATACGTTGTTTAGAATCAACCTGTACATAAAACATAAAATATATTATTAGGGTATTTATTCATATAGATAGCTATACTATTCAGGGGCCTTATTCTCTATCCCGCACGTTATTTTGACAGTGTGTAACAAGTACGTAACACAACGCATCATGTTTAGGACTATAGAAATTTGGCTTACAGAATACCATTCCACGCACATTTCTCGAAGATAACATCACACGGCCGCGTTACGCGTTTACACTATCATACAGAATAAGGGCCCAGATAGTTAGTTATACTTATTCATATATAAACTGTCATTATTGTAGGAGCTACATTATTATTGCAATAGCAATAAGGTATGAAATACTGATCATACCTTTGTACCAGGCATGTCCACTTCATCCACATATTTATCTTCATCTTCTTCTTCTTTGTCGTCATCCTCTGTGGCTGTGGGATCTATAACAAACACACAACATTTTTTATTGCAATCAATTACAAAATCTTACAAAGTTTCCTAAATATCATTGTATGTAGGATGTAGATGATATTTTCGTGTGATACCAATATCTTCTCCTTTAAAAATAATTAATTATGTTTACAGAATTTTTCTGGTTTGGTTTGGTTCAATAAAATGTGGAACATGCAAAAACAAAGATAACACTTTCTAATGTTTTTGCAAATGTTTTACATTGAAATAAAAGTAGTTTTTATGAAGTTTTATTTCAAAATTACAATGGTAGTACTCACCTTGCTCCAATTTTTGTGCTCTCAACTCCCTCTTAGCGTCCTCAACCTTTTGATACTCTTCAATGATAGCTTTGTGTTGCGCTGGATCATAGCCATTCCAACGATCCCTCTTCCCATCGTAACTTAGATTCAAGTGTGGTTGACTGAATTCATCTGCTGCTATACCAGCATTTGTGAATTTTGCACCTATCTGTTATAGGCATATAAAAGTATGTATTTATTGTTACTAAAATGAAACTTTATTTCTATATAATTATTTTTTCATGTCATAATATGCTGCATACATAATTGTAATCTGTTTTGTATTTAATAAACAAATAAAAAAATTAAAATATCATCATAATGAAAGTAAATATTAAGAAATGCATAAAAAAAGTATATTTTATTAGCCCTCAATGTAAAGTTGGATGTTATTTAACAACTATATCTGTGTGACTGTCAGTGGCATCTTAGTTCCTAAGTGAATGAACTGATTTTGATGCAGATTTATCTCAAAAATATTATCATATTCTGTTCATTACTTATATACAATAGTCAAAAGCTCTACCTTATTGCTGAATAGGCTATACAAACACACATCTTACCTTTCTTGGTCTTTCTAAACAATCTTTTTTCTTGTGTGTAAGAGCTCCACAATTTTCACATGCACCTTTTCTGTATTTTGTTGCTACTTTTGTCTGTAATTCAACAAAATGAAAATTTAGCACAAATTTATGTATTATTAAAAATGTAATAAGAATTCTTATTGATTAAATCAACGGTCCCCAAGAACAAAATCTCATCTGCAAAATGGGTAGTTGCACTATCAAGGTTTTAACTTAACTGAAAATATAAAATCAATTACTCTCCTCAAAATAACAATTAAATTCTTTTTTGTTAACAATTTGGGGACCATCGAAATGCCATTTCATATTTCTATAACTTACAGCATCAACACCCTTATTGTAGTACTTGTCAAGTTTGGTGAACTGTGCCTCTCTGTCCTCCTGTGGCCGCTGATGCTTTAGTGTGGGTCCTGCTGTCCCATAGTACCATGGAGCTGTTGCTATGTACTGCGGTATGTGCGGGTTTATATCCTTGCCTAGAAAATAAGATAAATATGTAATAATTAAAAAAAAACTCTAACTTTAAGAACATCAAGCGTTGATCTATCATAAAATACTTAACAGATAAAACATAACCTTTTGTTACCAATGTACCTATTTCATCCTCAAGCTATACGAAATCTATGTTTTTTTGTTCGTATTAACTAACTGTGTACGAATAGTGCTTTACAACAAGTACGTCACAGAAAAATAACCACAAATATACTTTTACATAAATCTAAAATGCGAAAAGAAATGCAGCATATAACTAAATTATAAAACTAAATACCCGTCTCATCGACGGCGGCAGGCGCTGTGCCCGCTTTTCGAGCTTCTTCTAGCTCCTTAGCTTTTCTCCAATCTTCTCTGGATTTCTTCTTTGGTTCGTCTTCCTCATCTCCTACTTCGTCTTTGTTGCGCAATATTTGCGAGACAGCCGTCTTGACTGTCGTCGTCATGATTTCAATCTCACAATGTTATGTTGTTTCTATTAAACTTTTGGAAAATCTTATAAATAAACAGGAAAATTGGTAAATTGTGACAAAACATAGAAGATTTGATGTTTCTGTCACTTGTCACTCTGAAATAGGGATGTGATCATTAATAAAAAAAAATGATTAGAATAATTATTTATTTATTTAAAAAATTATTACTTACTTACATGACAAGTATTTCAAAATTACTTATTATGTCTAGTGACCTGAATTTTATAGATAATGATGGTCTATGATCTTATGAAATTGAATTAGAGCGGAAAATATAATATAATTCACTGAATAATGGAAACAGGATATTAATTGTATGAGTAATTACTTGGGTATTTTTCTCTTCTAAAAATTTTTATCTTATGCGACCCGACGGTTACACAGTCTACTGTGTATTCGAATGTAAGGTACCTAAATTAGACATGACTATAGCTCCTACGCGGTAAATGGAACTAGTTTAAACTAAAACCTGTAGTTTATTTTCGTTAGTATTTTTATCTACCTATTAGAAGCAATAAAATACCAATTTTTCACGAAAATCGCCGTTTGTTATTAAAAATCTTTACTATTTTTGAGTAGTAACCTGGTGATGAAAATTTATCGATATTTTTATTAGACAATTTTAGACATATTGATAAAATTGATGGTACATCCGTATAACAAACTAGTGTCATCTATCGCACAAAAGCTAAAGTAATTTCAAATTTATTTTACATAGGGGTTTTGGTATTTCAAAGTAGATTGAGTAACCATCGCATGAGTGCAAAATTTTTATATAACTATCTTCCAGAGAGAGAGAGAGAGAGAACTATCTTCCTAATGTCCGCTCTATTGTTTTAGTATATTTTTATGTTACGTAGCTTAGCTAGCAATAATATTATGGATAGACTCGAACGAAATATTAAAATGCATATAAACATAAAAACACGAATTGGAAAGAAAACTGAATTGTTTGGGTTTACATAAATACTTGTTTAAATAATTGTTTGGGTTGTTATGTATTTGGTGTCGGTTCTTTTTGTATATTTTATACTTTTCGTTCATTATAAAGCACATTTAAATTGAATTCAAGTATTACTTTTTATTTTTAGGATTTCCTTATTGCACCTTTGATATTAAACTCGATACAATAAGAATCATCAAAATCTATTTTGATTCGTCTTCCCAATTAAAAACAGAATAAAATACATCCGCACGTACAGAAATATGTAGCACAACTAAAAGATTGAACAACTTCAACACAATATTATCAGCTATTCTTACAATAAGAGAGGTTAGAAATAATAATAATAATAGCAGGCAGATGTTCTTTTGTTCCCTAATAGTCCCTTGGGTGAGAGTACAAAAAAATGAATTATGAACCTTATAAACACACGTTCTGATGACGTTGCAATGGGCATTGCTTAACATTGAATTTCTTAACATTTTCGCTTATAACTTTTTTATTTATAATTCTACGACAAAAAGTTATTGGACCAAAGTTGTAGAGAATTTAATTTGCAACAAAAAATGATTATACATTTTTTGTCAGATAAATAGTTTATGAGATACATCGTAAAAACCATTTCAACCTCTATTTTCAAGATGGCAGCCGTGGGACAAGGGTGGCGACCCCACAAACTTGGTTTTAGCTTTACACTGACCCCCCCTACCCTCCAAAAAATAAAATTGCGTCCTCTAAAAAACGCAACTCCAAATGTAACTTTTCAATGGACTAAATGGGACTATACTGAATTTACACAAAATCCAATGCAAAAGAATAATTTAAATCGGATCATGGGGTAAAATTATTAAAATTATGACGTATATTACTTCCCCTTAGGAGTCGGTTAAACATATTAGATACAGAAAGTTACAAAATCTTTATTACAGAGATAATGTAACCACCATCGCAGCTAGTGCATACTGCATGCATAAGATTACAGCATCAGATACACTATTCATGAAAATGTTTGAATTGAAGACTAGGTATAAAAAAAAAACAATTTCACTGTCAAAATAATTGTGTATCTATTTTTAATATTGATAATACAATTTTTATTACACTGGTTATATTTAAGAGCATATAATATTTTACAGCTAATATTCAGAGCTTGCGACGAGCTCTTGTACGGTGGTAAGACGGTCGAGGCACACGAATCTTTTCGTTGCTGTCTCCAGCTTGCGTAAGGGACTCTTCTAAAGGCTCAGCCCGAGGAGTGAAAAGTTTTCGACGACTTCTTGTTACACTAGGGAAAGAAATAATTTAATACATTGTTTTGGCATAAGTAGTATTAGTTATTCAGTTTCTAGACACCAACAGGTGCCTACTATTTGTGAAAATTACTTTCTATAATTGGTTCGCATTCGATCGTGTAATTTATGTGGGTGTCTAAAGATTTGGACACATTATTACACCCAGCGATATATATGTACTACGTGCTAGATCTGGCGTTACGAACAGTCACTGTGTTCGACTCAACTGTATTGTAATCCGTACACGTAAAGATTACTATGGTTTCAACATTGACAGCGTGTGGTAATGAACGGAGCGGCGCTCAAAATATAAGAATGCTAGTCTAAATGTAAACTTTGAAGTGAATGATTAGTCAAATAAGTAAAATTATTTGTTGTTCAAGTGAATAAATAGGTTACAATAGTGACGTTTTGGTCGCCATTTTTCTTATACTCTATTTAAAGCGCTTTGGCACAGTATGTTTAAAAAGTATGGTTAGACCATGATTGATGTCTTAGCGGTACAGCGAACTTTAGTTCCAATTCCAGATTTTGAACAAATAGTTTAAATGAAAGTTCGTGTCTATAGAATATACGTCAATGATTATATATTTCATCTATTTATATATTTCTCTAACTGTATTTCATCTCCCCTTCACCCAAAGGTTGACTGATAATATATGCCTCAAGCATTGAGTCAGATATACATTTTAGTTTCCAAAGTTTATTAATAAACTTACGAATTTTCTCTTTATAGTAATAAATTTAAAAGCATTTAGCGATAATAAACGAAATAATACAAGCAAAATTTAGTGATTATATCATTTAATAAATTAATATGACTTAAAATGTTTAACCAAAAAGCATTCCCAAGCGTGTTACGTCTACCCCATTTAATTCCAATAAAAATACAGTTAAAATTACCTCTTAGAAGGGCAACTCTGAATTCCCAATATTGGCGGTACATTTTCTTCCTCAGCACATTTTTCTGGAGAAGGAATATCTTTTACTTCTTTCTTTGCTGCAGGGACATCCATTGTCACATCTGAGAACTCGTCTTGCAAGTTTACTATATCCTTCAATTTTACTTCTTGTTCCTCGTCCACAGGGTTCCGTCTTCTTAAACGCAGACTTCTTTTTGTCCTTAACTTACTTTCACATTTCTCCTGACTCTCCGCTAATATTTCATCACCTTGTTCGGTAAAGGCTGTTGTTTTAGTGCTTTTAGATTGCGACTTATTACGTAACTTATAATTAGTTTCTTCAACTTCAAATTGAATTTGCTTAGGTTCATTTTTAACTTCGTTTTGTTTTACAATATCAGTTTCTTTAGATTTAACAACACTTTTAACTTCATTTTGTTTTACATCATCAGTTTCTTTAGTTTCAACAGTGCTTACTTGCGATACTAATAATTCGAATTCTGTAGCTCTTGGTTGTGTAACATCTTTGTACAAATTTTCAAACTCTTCAATGGTATTATTTACATTTGTTGTATCTGTTGGAGTATTATTTACGATGATTTCTGGTAGATTATTTTGAGATTTGCAACCTTCAATGACAGGTGTATCTATTGAAGAGAATGCTTCCATTTTGATTTCACGTTTTATATCCACTTTATCTACTTCCGGTAATCTAAGTTTCTCTACAGATTTCGTCACAGCGTCAAAATCATTTTTAAAATCCATAGGTTTGTTAATATGGGGAGAATCAAAATCTTCAAAAATATCTACAGAGTCATGTTTCTTTACTATTCTATTTTTTTGTATTGATGACAGAAACTCAGGTTTTGTTAAACTTTCTCCAAGCAATTTCTTAATTGTACTTGGCTCGAAATCATTACCAACCAGTTCTTTTACTATTGATGGTGAGCGTTCATCTGTATTTTGAGTAATAATATCATTTATCTTTTTATTAATCGGTGCATCAATATTAATACTAATATTGTCGAAATACGTACGTTTTTCTTTGTTCCTTTTTATTTCACAAGATTGTTTCGCATCGTCGTTAGGAATATCTGAGTTAATTTTTGTATCAAAAAATTCTTTTGGATTATTTCTAGATTTATCATTATTTATATTTACATCAAGAAATTCTTTAGGGTTTGCTTTAGGTTCATCTTTATTAATATTTATATCTAGAAACTCTTTCGGGTGTGCTTTCGATTCATCTTTATTAATATTTATCCCAAGAAACTCTTTCGGTTGCGCTTTCGATTTATCTGTGTAAATTTTTGTATCAAAAAATTTCTTCAATTGCTCTCTAGCTTTATCTTTGTCAGTCTTTATATCAAACATTTCTTTTGACTGATCTTTAGACTTATTCTCAAAGATTTGTTTCACTTTTTCGACGTTGCTCTGAACCTTATTATTAGTGGTTAGATTTGTATTATCTTCGAAATAAGTTCTTTTTTCTTTTAAAAATCTCACTTCACCAAAATCTGGCACGTCATTTTTAGTTTCTTCACAAGCATTTGCTTCCATTTCAAGTAATTCAAATTGTCTCAAGGAACTGTCACTACCTTGAGATTTAATCGACTGTATAATCTTACTTACTAAAGTTTCCTTTTCTTTCTTTGCGATTTTTTCTCCGTCCTGTTTTGTTTTAGCCATATCCATCCCATTCTCTTTCGTTAGGGAGACATCTGTTTTATTATGTGTATCTTCAGATGGTTTTACAGCTTGATTTACGAAATAAGTTCCTCGAAGTAAACTAGGCTTTTTAAATACATCCTCTTTAACTACATTTGATGGTGTTTCATCTGGCAAACAATAGGTACCACGGAAGTCAGATTTACTTGCAGTTAAAACTGACTTTTCGTTTGTAACCTCTCTTAATTCTTTTTTTGGCGTACTATCATCTTTTTCTGCGTGGATATCATTATCATCTTTTTTACCATCAATATCAATCTCAACTAAATTATTAATTGGATCAAGACTAAAATCCTGGTTTTCCTCATGCGTTGAATCATTACCTTCTTTTTCATTTAATGCGTTATTTTGGTCAACAGCAGATTTCTCATGGCGTATGCTGTCAGACAAGTCATCAGATATTTTATTGTAATCACTTTCATCATCACCACCCGCGTATGCAGAGTCCTTAGTAGTGTCATTATGTGAATCATTCTTCAATGTATCAATGGATTTATCGCATTCTTCCTCAACAATTTGTTGGCTTACATTTTGTTTCAAATCATCTCTATGCACACTATGTGATTTGTTCATATTTTCCTTTTTGAATATAGGTTCTAGGCTTTCGTTAAATATGTCATTTTCTTCGTCGCTATCGTGGTCACTATCCGAAAGCGCCATAACTTCTTGATTGTTAGAATTGTTGTCTTTGAATGCTTTTTCTGTAACAATTATAAGAAGATTTTGGTAGCAAATCTCATAATTTCATTTTCCGATTTTTAACTGAAACCTTAAATAAAAATAATATTAATACTTTTATAACAACATACCATCTCTCTCTTCTATGCAATCCCGTAAATGCTGTACTTCTTTTTCTGCGCGAGATCGTGCAAGATGTTCCGCTGTTAATTTTTCCTGATAGAGAATAAAAAATATTCATTAAAATATTATATTTTAATCATTTTAATACAATGAATGTTTAATCTTACCTCCAATACGGCAATCTCAGTCATCAGTTGAGCGACCTTCGCCTGCAGGTAGCGTGACGGCGTGCCAGCTTCTGTCGATGGTGCCGTACTCTTGGCCAGTCTGCTCTCATACTCTTCAGCCATTTCTTCCATCTAAGCACAAAATTTAAATTACATTGAAAAGTATCGTTATATTATCATTGTGTCCAAATTTTATCTTTCTACCACGCCCATGGTAAGTAGCAAATAATTTACCCATTGTTCCCTTGATTTTGATTTAAAATACGATTTTAATCCAACTAATGCTAATAGTAATCCAACCAAAGCGATCGAGGAAATGGACTCTATTAAAACTTGATTGGTTTCGGGAACAAACATAATACATTAATCAGTTTACTTTATTATGGCTGTAAATATATCAAATTAAAGCGATATAACCCACCTCGGTCCTCAACGCCTGCAATTGTGCCTCGTAGTACTGACGCGTGATGTCCTTGGCCTCCTCAACCAACTCCCTCATGGTGTCCGCGGCTTGTTGTTGCCGCTCCTCCATAGACGCCAACATCTCTTTATTACGAGCTTGGGCTCTGAAGAACGTCAATAGTAGACTTAACAAAACACAAGTCAAAGCCATATCAATATTCATTTGCACTCATAATAAATAATATTCCATCGGAAAAGAAGATAATATATGAAGGGAAAATTAAAATCTAGGTATTAATTATAACTACTATCCATTGATGTTTACTTACTGCACTAGTTCAAAGTGTAGTCTCTCGTTTTCGGAGCGCAGGCGCATGACTTCTGCACTGCTTTCGATAGTGGTGTCTTGGGTGCTGCTTTCCAGCGTGGTTGTCAACATTGTGTTGTTTATTTCTACAAGGGAATACATAATTTATGTAAATGATATTATAGTCATTCCCGAATTGAAGTAGAATGCAAAAAGTTGGCTTACTTAAATAAAAAAAAAAATGCTTATAATTTGTAATTCATTTTCCAAGCATTCATTTCTGACAATCTGAAAATTATGTCTAATGAGTTACTTAGATGGATAGCAGGCCTAGATTTACCATCTAACTAATGAAGTTTTTCTTTAAAACAACCCTATACTCACGTATATCCTGCGCTACAGCTGCCAATGTGAGAACGTGTTTCGTCTCATGAGCATACTCCGGGGAGGGGTTGAGCGTCACCACCATACTCACTGCCTCGCCACGGGCGCCCGATAACCCAGAGCCGAGCAGTCGGGTCAGCTTGGACTCTCTGGAACAATGTGTGGATTATAAAATATATCATTGACATTTTAAAAAAAATAATTATAAAACAACATTGTTTCTCTGAATGGTAATAACAGATTAAACCACAATGGACTAATCGAAATAAAGTTTGTTTGACGTGGCTGTGGAGTACGTACGATCCATAAGTAATGGAATCGTAAAGAAAAAAAAAATCGATTTTCAAGAGTTACTGGTGGCATACAAGTATCAGTTACAGTGTCATTTAGCCCTAGGTACCTGTAAGGCACGAGCGCGTCTGCGCGGTTCCTTGCCCGCTGGCGCCGGCGCAGCGTGTGCAGACAGCGCTCCAGCACGTGCAGCGAGGAGTTGATGGCGCGCGACTCCTGCATGCGCGCGCCCGTGTTGCGCGTCGCCCGAGCTCGCTCGCAGCCCGCCAGGTCGCACAGCCGGACCATCGACCAGCGCACTTCGCCATCTGATAACGACATGGTTTTAAATATTTTAAAGCAGATGACCATTTACACTTAAAAAAATTACGATGTAAGTCACACCACTTATGGTAGCACAAGTCTAAGCTATTGTTAACATTAGTTGTGTGTTCATTTTAATCACAATGAAACAATTAAGGATGATCATAAAGGGGCAAAAGTTTTCACTGTGGAATGAAATATATTTTCATTACCAAATTGATTGTTAACACTTTTTTAGCATTTGCGTCCGTAATTTTGCACTCAATAAAGCTAATACAAATTCTCAAACTTATTCAATACTTACCAATCTCTGTGAGCATCGTGATGGTGAAGATACAGTGGGACCTTGACGACTGGGCATGCACTCCAGTAGCTGCCACGATTAGGTTGTGTTTGCCAGCCACCATCACATCATAAGCTTCCTCTCCTGATCTGACGAATGCTTGCGTCACGCCCTAATCATACAATGTATTATTTTTAAAATTAAGCAATTCAAATTGTGACAATTAACAGATTAAAGAGAAGATGGTTAAGTATTGGTCAATGATAAAGTAAAAATCCATTTTGTGTTTATTACTTAAAAAAGTATAAAAATCCATTTTGTTTTTATACCATTAATAAGAGATTTACAATGCGAAATGACGATTTGCAAAAATACGTGCAGTAGTAGAAATAGTAACCACTTAATATACTATTAGGCACTTACTTTTACATAAACATGTCCAGATGAATCCTCGCGTATGCGCAACTTGGTCCTTTTGTCGGGCGGGGACAGCAGATCGTATATCGCTTCATTGTATATCTCCACGAATGATACCTATTGAAATTAATTGATACAGCTATAATACTTCTTGTTGGTGGTAGGATATATACTTTATATCTGCCCAGGTAGCATACACCATACACCAGGTGTAAAACCCGCCTTAGCGATACATAAGTGTGTCGTATTTCGGGACCAGCCTGAGTATATCTGGTTCCAAGAGGCTAGCATAATTGTATCAACTGCCTAGGGCTAATCACATCTCGTCAGTCAATATGATATTGGAACCCACTCCACTTACCATCAGGTGCAGTGGGGACACCTGGCTATTTTTTTAAATCATGTTTTATCTAATAGCTGATATAATTCTTGGAACAGTGTGGTAAGTGTATACATATTATGCCTGTGAAAATATTCAATTTTCTGTGAAAAAATTGATGTCAATAATTTTCTTATTATTCCTGATGACAAAATTTAATATATGCTTTACAGATGTATTTCAACAAGTACATCACCTACCCAAACATAATACCGCGTCCTGTTAGTGAGGTCTATGGAGCTGACTGTCATGTCACTGTGCAGTTGAGTGCTCATGCGCCGGTATTTGTCGCGCAGCGGCGCCGATACATGCCGCAATCTCTTCACCCACTAAAACAAAAGATTTACAAGTATTTTTTATTTGAATCAATTGAGATAAGAATACTGCAAAATAATAAAAATATATTCAACAAAGGAGAATATTCATATATATAATAACTTAATATTATGGAGATAATGGATGTAGTATAAGGAGTACACGGTGGTGACCATTCATTGAAACACAGGATTACATAATCCGTTTATTGTACTCGATAATTGTACATAATGTCCTTAGCCTAGCACAACGAATGCTTATATTCTGAACAAACAGGTAAAGTACACTGGTACAGTCACATACATCCACTACATTAGCAAGGAATTCTGCCACTTGATTCTTTTGGTGGCCTTGGACGGTGTGAAGGATGGGCCCAAGTCTCCCTGGCTACTGACACTATAACTACAATTTATTATTCTATTAATAATCACCTGTAATTCAAAATCCTGTTCAGCCAGACTTAACTTCTCAGCACCAGCTTCACCGGGCTTGTAGAGAGGCTGCTGAGCTGCATCTACCAGTTTGAATACATACTCCAGAGACCGAGGCACCAGACCGGGGGAGCTCACTGTTCCCATAAGGGTGTACGTCTTCCCAGATCCCGATGCTCCGTATGTGAGGAGGGTGAAGCTCTGGCCATCCGGAAGCTTCTTCAAATTGTCCCGGACCACTTGTTCAAAGATTTCCTGTAATAATGAAGTTGAAATGAAAGTTGGGGTTCAACGTGTGCTTTGCTTGCTTAAATAGGGTAAATCTTCAATTTATCTTTACAAACTAATTAACATAATCAGTCAGAGGAATTATTTTGTAGGTTTACTACATAAGATAAATGTTAGAATGGATTATACAAATTACCAATTAAATTTTAAAATTATTCATTGAACAGACATTAGGGAGAGTGAAACTTTCAAGGTCAAATGTTAGCACAATGATACCTCTGAAAAGTATATAAAACCTTATAATAAGTTTAAAATATTAAGTCTTTCAGGTGATGTCCAATGGATGTCTGTAGAGTTCTTGCAAATAGTTTCCTGTATTTGTTACGTTTTCCCTAAACTAGTGCTGATGCTTCACTTTCGCATACGATTTCCACTGTAGTTCTATGCAATAGAATGAATGAAAACTTACTTTTTGAGTGCAATCCGGTCGAAATATTTTCGAGAAGGTGTACATTTTGGACACATTGTGCTGAGTACGTCGCCCGTGGCCCGCTGTAGCCGTGTCCAGGGAAGTAACCAAACATCTGTCTGATCTCACTTCGTAAAGATTACTCCTCTCGTTGCACGGCTTTAACCGCAGATATACCTGAACCAATTCTGGCTCCTCAAGTTCAGAGTCTTCTTCAAATAATTCTAGTAAATTCATACCCTTTTGAGGACGAGGTCTCATAAACGGATTCTGTATTAACGGAGGCCGAGGTTCAATGAAGGAAGGAATGTCTCTTTTAGACAGTTCGTTGTCGGAGTAACGTTGGTCTAACATGATTTGTTATTTAATTACATATCACACAAATATCATAATTCTTTTATACTCTGTCTATAGAATTTACAAGTAACAAAAAAACTAATAACACAACGGTTCTAAATTCGAAAATGCTGTTGACAATTATTTGATTTGACATTTAACTTTTCTGTAGATTGGTACAACTGATATTAGCTTTTTATGTTGCTAGCTTGTTTAAATCATTCATTCGATACAGTTCATATACGTTCATATCCATTCAATATTAAACTTCAGTTCAAGCCACTTGATGCCAATTTGATACTTTGTAGATACTTTGCATTGTCTTCAACTCAGTATCGATAATGCCACCATGAGAATGAAACATTATTCATTCACTCAGTCAATCAGTCAGATTTTACAAATGTCGGACGTGTAATGTGTATATTGTTTCACGATTGTTTATTTTTGTAAATACACCAATCCAAAACTGTGTCATGGAGAATGTGTGGATTTGAAGTTATTTTATGGATTTAACACACATAAGTGATCATTTACATTGATACGTGAGAAATGCCATTGATGAAATCAAAGAATTTGTGAAAATGTGAACATTTCTGTTCTTTGGCGTAGTGCCATGGTTTTAATTGCAGTTTTATCGGAAATAGGCATCATGAAGTGTTCAGTGCTTGTTGTTTTAATGTTGCTATGTGTTGAGGGAGTATTTGGATACTGTCCATCGTTGTGCTCGTGCAAGGGCAACAAAGTGGGCGAGGGAGCGGGCGCGGAGCCCCCGCCCGGCGAGCTGCTACGGCTCAAGTGTGGCGGGAGCCCTGCACAGATCACCGAACTCAAGGAAATTGACTTGAGCGAACTATGGACGATTGTTGTTAGCTTGTAAGGAAGACTTTACACCTATTTATTTACAAACAGTTGCTCCTTATCTAATTATGTTATTATTATTTTTAGGAACCTGTCCGGAAATGCGATCTCGACGCTATCACGAGAGCTTTATTTGCCAAATTTGCAAAAATTGTAAGTGTACCATAAATGTATGTTAAGTTTCAGTTTGCTGAAACTCTTGCCAGGTAAAATTAGGTCAACAATAAATAATATGCTGGCATTGCGGTACTTGCAAATTACATTATTTCGAGAGTGATTCTGAAGTTACTTACTTCAGATTAAACCTCCTTTCATGCCTTAAAATCTGAAATACCTGTCTCAATGCTGGATTCAATGCAAATCAGCTTTGAAGATTGATAGTAGCTGATTTTCTGAACTGAATAAGAACATTGACTGACTACAAAATATTTTGATATATAGTGCCAAAGTATGATGTGCTTATACTTGAGTTATATACTGAATAACAAAGAAATAGCTGAAAGATAGAAATATATCAAAATAATCAGCTTTCAACAATTTCATTCTTGATTTCTTATAAATACTTACATAGAATGATAATTGCATAGTGATCTTTTACATCTGATAAAATTTTAATATTCAATTTCAATAGTTTCATAAACTAGATGAATAAAAGTTTACAAAATTACAATTACAATTCATATAAAAAAGGAGAATGAAATTTATGGTAGATTCTAAGAGGGTATAAATAATATACCATTTTAGAAGTGACTTGAATGCTTGAATATCATACTGAATTATATAAAACATGAATTTAGAACTAATTAAAGGATAGAGACAAATATATTGTATTTAGCAACCAAGTCAAGTATATATAATGCATGTATATGATGTCATTTGTGGAAGATTACTACACACTTACCCTCAATAAATGTTTAATGGCCACCACCCATGTCATTTATGTCACACAAATACAGGAATACCACAGTATCTATTTTGATTAAATACAGTATAATTTTGATAATATTTAAAACCAGACTGAAATTATTTTGAATCAGGTTCTATATAAAAATACAGTAGACATAATATATGTTGTATGATAGTAAATCAGGGAAGAGACACATATTAATCAGATCTTGGTTTAGTGGAACAACACTTTTTAAAACTAACTGACACAATGATATGCTATAAATACTTACATATATGATATAATATGTCAAAGGACAATTAAAGGAATAGTATAGGGATCAAATTTTACATGAACAGTGTCATTGGCAGATCAAGTAATAAATATTAATGGCATTAATAAAATATAATTATACATTAAGATAACTTATCTATTTGCTCTATACTATATCAATAACCCTAGAAAGTTATAGCTTTATAGTTGTTTTGATTAGAGTAAGTAATTATGATAACGGATTTTTATATTGGTAATGATATTGAGCGACTAATTTAATTAAAAGGAAAGTTCCAATTTTACATATTATGTAATTGCCTAACATTTAGAACAACTTCTGTTTTATATTATTATAACCAACTTTTAAGTTTATATTTATTTTCTATAAGTTTTATAAACATCATTTTAAAGACATGCTATGGAGTGTATTTCTTAAAATAAATATACATAACGAAATAGGTTTTATAAATAGGGTACCGGACTCATTTTTGTTTTTTACTATTATCAAATATTTACATAATATAAATTATAACACAGAAAGAATTATTAAAATCTGTTAAAAAATCAACAAGTTACAAGTCTTTGAATTTCGGCGGAAGGGGTAATTAACAAGAAATAGAAAAGAGACGAAATACCCACATGTGACGTCATGACGAAATCAAGCTTAGGCCGGTCCCCTATTATTGTTACAAAATTCACTGTTTCATCATTATATATTATTATTATTTTTTATTATTAATCTATTAATAATACATAGAATGCATGTATTAAGACAGAAATAAAAAGTAATATATAGAATGAATGAAAACTATTTCATTACATATATTTATTTAGAGAAATACTCAGAAAGGATTGTGGAAAATTGTGTACTTAATAACTACTCCTATTGTCATCAGGGATCTGAGCAGAAACCAAATATCTCTGATTGAATCTGATGCATTCTACAACATGACATCTCTACAAAGATTAGATCTGTCGTACAATCAAATAAACAACATCTACAAGGAAATGTTCAAGGGTCTCATTAATCTGGAGCGGTTGATATTGGCCCAGAACCATATATCTGTCATGGCAGCTGGGACATTTGATTATCTTATTGGTTTGAAGCAGCTGTGAGTATTGTATCAGTATTGCTAGACGATTTTCAATGTTACTACAGTACTTTTGATTTGCACATAAAGTTTAGTCTGGCATAATACAACCAACTAAGATGTTAATCTCTTGTTGGTCAATATTATTTTGGCACTGTACCATAATTCTACAACAGTAAGCTAATGTTGTAAATAGTGTTCTTATAAATCTTAAATCTGTGTCTTTATGTTGCATTTAATTTTCAGTGACATAACAGAAAATCCTTTGATATGTGATTGTGAACTACTGTGGGTGGGAGACTGGGCTCGTAACACCAGCGTCAAACTCGTCGGCAATCCAAAATGCGCCTTTCCAGAGAACATGGTCAACAAAACAGTGCGGAAATTAAAAATATTCCTCGACCTATCTGCCTGTGGGAGCATGCTACCCTCAAGCACATTGATTATGAAACCAAGCCAGGACCAAGTAGTTTTCGAAGGGGACACTCTTACCCTCTCTTGTAATGCTCCATTCGCGTCTGTTATGGCAAAATACGAGCTGAAATGGTCACACCCAATGCTGGAAGTGTGTGATGTTAACGTCACCCACACAGATATGCAAGACGAGGGTATAGCAGAAACAACAGTTTATTTCCCCAATATCACGCAACACCACATGGGAGAATGGACTTGCATGTACAGTGACCAGAATCATATACGACAAAATTACACGATACAAGTGTTGGTGCTGTCAAATGGGACTCAGTATTGTAGTACCAATGAAAAGGATTACACTGTCAACAATAAAGGATTGTACTCCTGGCCTCAAATGCTGATGAATCATACAGCTGTAGTGCCATGCCGCAGTGGGGAAGGAATGGCTTATAGATACTGCAACGAAAATGGAACTTGGAGCTCTCCGAACACGACTGAGTGCTCTTACATAAGTAATGTGACGAAGTTACTGCAACAGTTCGCGTTGTTGAACGTCAGCTTGGTACAGTACTCGGCGGTGAATGCTACAGAGAGATTGGCGATGTTGATACAAGAGAAAACATATCCGTTAGCAGAGATAAATGATGCAGACGATGTTATGTTCATAGCGCAAGCTGTTAGAAATTACATGCAGTACATTGCTGAGGAGAAAGATTTGGGTAAGATAGTTTATGTATTTTGAATTTTTGGCACTGCTAAAAGTTGGTGTGTTTAATGTTGACTGAAGATAAGTTATAGTTTACGGAAAGAAATAAATCAAAATGTATATTTTATTAAAATGATTTTTATACAACTGGAATTCTTCAGTACATCTAAATCGTATATCTGGATTATTTGTTTGTTTTGGCCTAATCCATGGAACTGTTTAGTAACGCAAGTTTGCGTATTTTTCTTAAAGATGTCTAATTCGTCAAGGCTGATTTTAAATCATATATTGTAATTTCTTGAAAACGAGGATTTGATGTTCCTAAAAATTATGTATTTTATTTGCGTTCAGGTCCTGCCCTTCTGGACGTTATAAGCTCAGCGATGAACATATCCATGCCAGTTCTGTCACAAGCGGAGACACTCTACGGATCTTGCACAGATATGGTGCAAGCCGCTGAGGAGATATCCGCATATATCAACAACGTACAAGGCCAAAAGGTATGGAATTACATACGAAGCCTTGATTAAGTTTAATGTTGTTACATGTTTATCCAATTAGACCGGATTTCTATTCTGAATAATCAGACAGTATCATAGCATGTATACACCAATGACTATACCATAAGAAATAAATATGTAAATTTTTACTGGGGTTCAGGGCAGGCTAGGAATCTTTTATACTGTTTTTCGTTGAAATAAGAGGAGTCTCGATTTTTTTTGATTCGCATTAAAAATTTAAGTGATACCTTAAAAAGCTACTTTATGTGATAATTTAATCACCTTTCAATTCTCTCCAGGAAGTTTTAAAATATCTCTATAGAAATTTAAAACTCTTGGGAAAGATCGGACGTTCGCAAGATAAGTTCGGATTTCGTTTTAATAACATTTCTAAAACTAGTGTGATAAGCCATCACCGTCTTTCTTCTTGAAACAAAAAATAATATTTTCGTGATATTTTTGCCTTATACGATCTTACCCATTATGCGATCTTAGCCGGATGCACCTTATTTACCCGTAGATCCTGCCTTTATTTAATATTTAATATTTAATATGTCGCGTTTCGTCTGCAATAGTACAGTGGGGTTAAGCGTGTTGGTATTATGAGTTGATGCCTGTTGGATGTAGATGAACCTGGCCGTGGAGCGGTTCCGCGTGAGCGAGGGGTTCGGCGGCGCGACGTGCGTGTGGCACTCGGCGCGGCGCGCGGCGCGGCCAAGGCTGCACTGCACCACCACCAACCGCACCGTCGAGCCGCTGCTGCACGTCTCCGACGCGCTCATACACGCCAGCGTGCAGGTACACAATACACACTACACACTACACCGTGTTATACATAGTCGGCGGCGCGACGTGCGTGTGGCACTCGGCGTCTGCCACATACATACGTAACTAATATACTTATAGTTCGTCAGAGTGGTTGCAAACTAGTCACATTCGGTAAAACACATAGGGACTTCATTCACAAACAACTAAATGTAGTTGCAATAAAAAATATTAAAATTAACTTCCAAGTCATATACTTTTGAAAATGAAGTTTTTGTACTTTTCCTTTCCTTGTACTAACATTAAAAAAAAATCTTTACATAAGGATTACATATTATGCCAAAGTTCGGAAACACCCTGTAGATTTTTATACATTGTTTAATTCCTATAACTATGAACATACTGGGTGCTTTTGGGCCTTATTGGTATCAGTTGACCCACTAGTTTATTTATGTATTAACATACAAGGTTATCAAATACTTTGAATAAAAATATCTTTGATTTCAGATACCCCAATCCCTAATATTCAGTACTACGGAATCGGGCGCGTTGCTTCAAATCAAGCCGCACGATCTTGTCGTGTCGGTATACGAGGACGCCGCGCTGTTCCCGCTACTCCCCGAGCCAGAGAATGACGGTAGGATGACGGGACACAGGGCGAAGGACTATTACGGGAGAGAGCACGAAGAGGGAAGATATGAATATGGAGATAACCTCGCCTGTCGTTGGCTTTCAATTAAGTGAGTTAATTTTCGTATATTCCTTCGAATGTTATTTGTTTGAATTGTCTATATACTGTGTCGGTTAGTCTAAGATAAAGTGTATGAAGTGCGCGTGCGTTGCGCAGAGGGCGTGCGCGAGTGCGGCTCGCTGCTGGAGCCGGTGCTGGCCACGCTGCGCGCGCGCGCGGCGCCGGGCGCGGAGGGGCGCGCCGCCGTGTGGGACCCGCGCACGCGCCGCTGGCAGGACAACTCCAGCGGTACGGACACTATGTTTGAGCTACATTTGGATTTTTTTAAAATATTTGTCCATATAACTGAGTACATAATATATAAATATTATAATGCTTTAACGGTGGTGACCAAAGTAGGTTGTCTTAGGAATGATGCCTGCGATACAGGCACATCATGGGATGAGATATATATCATACCATGGGATGGAAGACACAGGCAAAAAGTGGGTTCCCTGGTAGCACCTCGGTCTACCGCTTTGAGAATAAAGGCGTGATGAGTGTGTCATTAAAAAAAATCTAAAATTTTATTGAGGATCTAATAACTTATGATTATTTTATGTTTTAAATGTTTTTTATGTAACAATATTTATTAATTATACTAATGATTTTTACAGATTGCAAAGTATCCCATGTGGTGTCAGAGATGATAATAATAAGCTGCACAAAACTAGCTTACGTCGGTTTACTACAAAACGTAGAGACAGGCATATACGGGGCTCGCACTGACGGCGCGCGGTTCAAAGTGTCCCACCCCGCCGTCTACGTGGGAAGCCTCATCCTCATCGGATGCGTCAGCTGCGCCACCCTCACCTACGTCATGTGCTACCCGGCCATACAAATGGCTAAGAAAACCAAGCACGCGCTCATCAACACCTGGATAGCCATCGGACTACTCTGCTTCATGTACACCCTCGGGATATACCAAACGGAAGACGTCAAGTTGTGCCAGATATTGGGACTGCTCATACACTACCTGTCTCTCTCTTGTCTACTATGGATGTGCGTGTCCGCTAGCAACATGTATAAGTGGGTGACAAAGACACACAATCCCGTAAGGACCCCAGAAGACGATATTCCACCAGACGTTCCAGTCCAGAAGCCAATACTTGGCCTATATTTAGTTGGGTGGGGAATAGCTCTCATAGTGTGTGGAATATCAGGAGCTGTTAATTTAAAGGACTATGCTGGATATTCCCAGTGTTTTTTGAGCACTGCTCCCGCTTTGAGTGCCCTGTTTGTTCCAGGAGGGATATTGTTGATGTTTTTACTAATCTTGTTTCTGTTGATCCGATGCACGATACGGAATATGAACGTGCAATTGTCGGAAGGGACGCAAGCGACGGAGAATGTTGATTTAGAGATGTGGGAACCACAAAGTAATGATAGAGCTGAACGGAGGAGTGTTAAGTCGACTTTGGATTCTGAAATTGAAGACGTGGAGCATACGCCTATCATACAGTTGAGAGCTCAAGTGATCGTGATGTGTTTGTACCTTTCTGTGTGGTCGTGTGGCGCTATTGCTGTGTATAGACCATTGCCAGCTTACTTGCCGTATCAAGAGGACATCTGCAGTATTATTTACGCCGTCTGTGCTACAATATTGGGAACTTTTATACTGTTCTTCTATGGTATAGCGAGAAGTGACGTTAGAGCCCAGTGGTCCATGATGCATTGCTACTTACAGAAGAGTAAACAGTGTTGCAGGAACAGGAGCGTGTTTGATGCTAATGCGCAAAATCTCTCATCAAATCCCAATGCAAATGGTGCTCCTTTATCAATAACGAACGATAATCGATCGAGATCAGGCAGTAGGAGTTCAAATAGAACCAACTCGAAAACGAACAACAGTGGTACTTATAAAGCTGGCGCTGAACTGAACGGTCAAACGTTACAGAAAGAACCTCTCAAAAACATTAATGGGAAGGCACCGAATATCAATCTGGTAGTACTTCACAGACAGCAATACAGATCAAACAATTCGATGATGACGTACCCTGAAAGCGGTAATATAGGCCCAGAAATGTTCTACAATCCAAACCAGATGAATGTAGCGAAGAAGTTTTTCAAGAAGCAGAGACAAAATATGAAGAGAAATTGTTTAGAATTGCCAACGAGAAGGGATTGTGATAATGATTCTCATTTTTCGCTTCCATTGCCAACTAAAGAGGCGTATAGCGGTGTCGCAAACATTATTAACTCTGGGTCTAAAGTGAATAATACAAATATACACGTAGAAAGAACTAACAATGGTATAAAAGAAACAAGAAATGCCATAAATCCAAACATACTTGAAGAGGACAGTAAAGATTATAAAAGTTATTCTACAGATAGAAAATCTTGGGCTAAAACGGATGAAGCAAAACCTAATAGAACCCAAGTTATGAACATTTATACAAATGTGCCTGAAACACAAGTGCCGCAACACCAAATAGTCAAAGCGAATGTTGCGAAAAGCTTTAACGGTCAAAGAAGTAGTGTGTCAGAAGAGTGTTTGCAAAGTAGAGCAGATCAGCCTGAAATGCGAACTGTTTCACAACAATGCAGCTTGGAATACAGCTCTGCGTCAGAGATAGCCATGCCCCACACCTGCTCTGACCAAACACTAAACACGCATTCGGAAATGACGTCATTTCAAGAGACGCATAGCGCTTTGTGTTCAACTAATGAGATCACTGACACAGAAAGCTTTGGCCAGTACATAGATTACTTGCAGCCTGGCAAAAATCAAGACAAGGATGGCGTAGACAAGTCTTTGCAAGATATATCTGAAGAATGCACGATGAATAGCGATGACGTTAACAGATCTAGCACGCCGCAGAATCTAGAAGTCGGTGAACTAGACAATTTATTGCAAAACCCCGATGATTTAGGATCTAAAGAGAAACTGGATGACGACAAAGAAACATTTTTCATGGCGAAAACTTCGTACGATTTCGAAACGTGTAGTACGAATGCAAGCGAACAGGGCTTCGAAAATGAGAGCGATATTTATTGCCCTAATTACCAAATGTCAGAGGTTAGCATACGCAGTCACGGGCTGTACGCGCCATCGCCATCTTCCATGTGCCCCAACGAGATAAGTTTCAGCAATGAAGACGTTTCAAACATCGAGAGTCAGTACGTGAACTATGACCCTGGATGGAGAAAGACGATCAAAAGCAATCCAAAGTTAGGGAAATACGTGCCAACGCCAGCGTTGAGTTGTCCCGAAGTGAACAGAGACAGTAGTCCGGTATCGTTCGCGAGTGAAATAGACGAACTGTACACGCAAATCACGAGTAGAGATAGAGATAGGGAGAAAGAGAGAACGCCTAGGAAGGATGCCGCGTTAGACGTCACGTTGAACAGTGACGTCACCCTAAAACCGGACAGTGACAGTTGTGTGAGTGAGGCAGTGTCTGACGTTGAGATGAAAGGAGAAACAACAGTGTAAGACTTGTGTTTTTATGAAATAAGTGATATTCACTTGTAGGCTTCGCTTTGTTATATATTATAGGACTGTTAATAAGGAGTTTATGAAATTTGAGTTTGGACTTCTTTAATAGCCCAATGTTGAGACTAGAGTTGAAATAATCTAGTGCCATTATCGTGAAGTGATTATCTGCGTTAAGGACTCTACATTTTGTTGTATTTTTGTGACAATAGAACCAATGTAAATTAATATGCTAAAGCTACTAAGATGCGAGCTACTAATAATAACTTTAAAGCTGTTGTTATGTGCACTCTATTACTGCACTATATTGTGGTCATACAGTGCAGTAACTATACTTTAATTGTGGGCTATTTGACTAGTTTCTGGAAAATGTTTTAAATTATTTAGTGTCTACGGAGCCTAAAAACAATGATTAAATTTAATTATTATACATATTTCATTTAAAAATCATTATGAAATACACTGAATAAATAATTTGACAAAACCACCTGCTTCGGCAGTATAGCTTCGATTCATTTACATGACGTCACACGTCTGTAAACACTAACCCTCTTATTCATAAACGTTATTTATCTAAGGACGGAGCACTGCTGTGATAACAAGTCTGTTTCTCAGCTTTGTTTATCTGACAGCTTGCTGTTTGTTCAGTTTTGTTTATCTGACAGACAACTAGATTCAAGTTGTATCTCAATATTAGCCAATCACAACGGCCTTATGTCTGCGCACTGCGTAAGCTGCCATGCCGTCAGCACTGAGAAGCAGAC
Source organism: Manduca sexta (assembly GCF_014839805.1). NCBI lineage: Eukaryota > Metazoa > Arthropoda > Insecta > Lepidoptera > Sphingidae > Manduca > Manduca sexta. The sequence goes on from NC_051133.1 coordinate 14,697,709, forward strand.
TTGTTATCACAGCAATGCTCCGTCCTTAAATAAATAACGTTTATGAATATGGTGGTAAACATATTAGCAGCGATAATAGCAGAAGTTTACAAACGTGTGATGTCATCGATATTTTGTGTATCGAACCATTTAAGATCACGTGGTTCATCATTTATTTTGTTTTTTTTTTGGTAAAATATTAAATATTTTGTATAAGTATATGTTATTGCAAATTGCTTTAAACTCCATAACCTACGTGGATATTGATAAATATTATATTATTTTGCATGCTGTCAAATAGCCTATTTTATCTATTTCGATAGCTCACATTTGCTAAGATTGATAGAAGTTGCACATCATAATAGACGTTCTTATCAGTTATCTTTAGTGCAGAGTCCTGAAATCTATACTCACTCATAGTCTAAATTGTATTAAGATATTGGCCATTTTATTTTCTGCATGGTCTACATTAAAATATAGCTTTAAAAATGAAGTAAGCAAAGTAGCTATTTAAACATCTAAAGAATATACTCTTGTTTGGGATTTATTCCAACCGAGTTGACGGCATATATCTTGGCGTTGACGATGGGACGAACATCCGATACGGAGGAAAGTTATAATTCGTGATGCTAGGGTCTCGCTAACGGCTAATGCCATTCATTATCGCATTCATTTTGATCAGCGTCAGTTTCACGAAAAAATCGCTATAGTTATACAACAGTATTAATTATTCTAAAATAGTCAGTCATGCAATTTACTTTATACCTTTGAACTGATTTGCAAGTGTTCCTTGCCTGTTCTTTGGTGAGAAATGTTTTCGAGCTCAGCAAGTAAAAATTGTCAGAATCTAAATATGATTTAACGTTTTATGATTTCTTGTGCTTACGCGAATGTTAGACATTAAAATTTAACTATTTTTCGGATTTTATCGCGGTTTAAATGCGTTAGTTTTCTCCCAAAAAAAAAAAAAAGGTGAAAACTAAAACATTAAAACCGCGATAAAATCCGAAAAATAGTTTAATTTTAACGTCTTACAGATTGAAATAAATAATTTAATCTATCATAATATATCCTATTTCATGAGATATTTTGCACAATATCTTAACGTCTCATTTATTGCAATAGGCTTTAGACGTAACCTAAGGCTGGCTGGGGCATCACACGCTCAGTATTTAAAATAATGCTGGGTATTTGATAAACATACCGCCATCTTTAATAAACGATCCCAATAGTTTATTTCGAACAAACTCAAAAATGGACCAATCAGAACAAAGTATTTTTTGAAATTACAAATGAGTTATTTTGATTGGTTTATTCTCGGAATCGGTTTGAAGATTGCGATTGGGATCGTTTATTGAAAAGAGTTGATAGCAAATAAAATTACAATAAGTGTGCAGTTTTGTTCTCGCAAGCGTACAAGCTATGTGCCGATGTTTAACTTGGTTGTTACTAGATGAAATTAATGAAAGATCTCAATGGCACACTTTAGCCAACGGATATTATTGAAATTATGTTATAAAAATTAGTGAAAGCCGTGTCCACGTTTTTTGATATGTAAGACAATGTATATTGGAGATGTTATAAATACAACGAATACAGCACATATGGAGATTATCAGGCATTTAGCTATGTTTAATAATAACGTATAGGTTTAAGTTGTATAGTTTTTGATAGTCTATTTATTTGATAAGTTTTACTATTGAGTCTGATAACCTGTAGCTTATGTCTGTGTCTAAAGCGTTATACCTGTTGAATTGGATAATGCGATATGGCAACACTTTTTATATTTCTTATTAATTCAAATTGGTTGTAATTGGATGTATATTAGATATATTTTATATCCGCCCGGATAGCGATCACCAACACAAGTTAAAACCCGCCATAGTGGCCCACGTAAGTGTGTCGCGTTCCAGGTTCAGTCTGTGTATATATGGTTCTAACAGGCCGACATAATTGTGTCGACTGTCGAGGGGTAATCATCTCTCGTCAGTCGACATTCTATTGGACCTCACTCTACTTACCATCAGATGCAGTGGGGTCCATTTGTAGTGCTGGTATAAAAAAAGAAAAAAAAACCTTGCATTTATCTCTGTTTATTACTGTATAGACACTATGTGTGAGTTATAAAAAATGTTGCCATATTGATAAATATATCAGGTAGTTAATATTACACGATGTGCCAAATTTTAAACGGAATGTTGAAATTTTGTATTAAACTTCGTAAATGACTGATATTAACACATCGCATCATATCTAGTCTACGTTATTTTAATATTGGATGAAAATTTTTGATATTAATTTCGGAATTGGATGGAATGATAGACTTTATTTGAAAACCTTCAACGTTACTATGCTATTATTTCTATGGAATGCAAACGAGATATTGAAGATACGTATAATTTTTTGTATGAAACGACGTATAGTAATATATTATATCAAGTGGTTGGAATTGTAGGTATATTATTAGTCTGCCCTCAAAATTGCAGTGAGTTAAGACATCAAAAACAACATGGTTTTATGCTTAGCACGTTGTATGAGACTTTTTTCTTCCCAGTGTTCGATATACAAACACATTGTCAGTCGCATGACCCATTCTTATGTTGTAATTGTTATTTATGCGGCTAATACCGACATGCGGCTAATATCGATATATTGTCTTTATTAGCCGTAAAAATCATCCCGAATATTATCTCTAGAGACAAAAGTATCGATACTTACTTTTTATAAAACAGCATAAGTAAATGTCCATCGCTTCAGAAGAAGCTCGCGCGTTTAATATGTTTATTCGTCAACGAGTCAGTTGTATTTTTCATTAAGGTCGAAGCTCTAGCCCCATTTTCCATACATTTTGTTTACTTTACATACATAATATAACGCATTTATCCCCGAAGGGATAAATGCAGAGGCGCAATTAGGGCACCCACTTTTCGCCAAGTATGTTCCATCCCATGATGTGATAGGGGGCGAGCCTATCGCCATATCGGACACAAATTCCAGAATCCGGGCTGATACTGAGCAGAAAAACCCAAATATCACTTTGCCCGACCCGGGATTCGAACCCAGGACCTCAGAGCGCTATTGTACCGGACATGCAATACAACTACGCCAACGAGGCAGTCGATTTGTTTACTTTGCTAGCATTATATCGATTAGCGGGGACTGACCAAAAAAATTGAATAAAATAAAATATATATTGCCAGATTTTTTGTCATAAAATTTAATTGATCTTAAAATCTAGAATGGCAGCAGTGGGTAGATGTTTATTAAAAATATATCAATATTCATCCCATATTAAAATGGCGTATTTGTTTTTTGTACTCGATGTATGCAGTATTTAAACGACGTGTGCCTATTTGATGTTGTGTAAAGTTTGGCCTACGATTGTTCTGTGGCATGTGTTGTCTTGGCGGCAAATGTGTGGTGTATTTGTATTATTATTTTTAGATATGTAAATAGAAAGTAAAATTAGATTGAAATTTTAGATGCAGTATTAATCTAAAGGAAAACTATTTATTTGAGAAATTTATTTATGATTTTTATGTTTATAGTGATTATTGTGTGAATGAGACAGTAAAAAGCAAGTATTTCTAAAGATTGTGATCAACGTATTGTTTCCCATAACAAGTTGTATCTAGCTAATATCACACAAATCCTTAAGGTAATATTATAGTGCACAAGTGTGTGCGCAATATACAGGTTCTTTACTCTCATAGTCCGGTGAGACGGCAATCCGACATGATCGGAGAGAGATCATGTTTAGGATCAACGGCTTACCCAGTTACAATTATATTTGGCCCGATTCGGGATTCGAACCCAGGACCTCAGCGTAATAGTCGTATCTGTACCGCGTACTCATTACAAAACAGTCACTACATATCAGATATTGTAGTATTATTATTTTTTATTAAAGTAATTTATATTCGTCACAATCGCCACACATTTGTTGCTCGGATTCTTGTAGAGAAAATATCTCGTAGAAGTTATATTGAGCTAATGTGATATAAAAATCTTCCTTGAGGCTGAATTTCCACTGCGCGCATTATGATATTTTAGCTTTTGGCAGCTTGAAAAATAGACAAAGTGAATCGACAACATTTCAAAGCTATGAAAATACATATATCAAACAGCACTTATTCTTTTTAAGCGAAAATTAGTTGTTCTTAAGTCAGTGTGTCGTTCAGTGGATTTTCAGCTTCTCTCGGCGCGTTCCAATGCGCACACTAACGTAGACTGTTTGTAGATTTCTAAATATATTGATTCTTGTGTATATAATATATGAATAGTGACAAAAATTTATAAAACGTTTAGCTTTTTGTGGAGCATATTGCGTATTAAAGAGAGGCATTGCACTTGACATTGTTATTTTATTTGATCTATAAATATCCCATTTTATATAAATAAAGAAATGACTAATGTTCTTGGACTTGAAATCTGAATTACTTACAGCAGTAAGGGCTGTTTATTGTTGCAACTTAGATTTGCTCTGATGAGGGATAACAGCTGAGATGCTGTCATGGGGTCATCTTAAGATGCTCACAATATAATAAACCCATGTTAACATCATTTCAAATAGTATCTTAAGTCATATCTGAAGGATTTTGACAGCTGGGTTTGCTTTATTGAACAATCTATTTTAGATGTAGATACTATGCAGATACCCATTCAGTGTCCCTCAATTTTGCTTTCGCGGTATGCGATTCCTTGTTCAAATGTTTTAAGAAATTTATAGATGAAAAAAGTCATAAAAAATTAAACATGTATTAACAAATAATAATGACATTACATTAATATACAATTATGAGAATTCGAGCATAAAAATGAAAATTATTATAAGTCTTAATAACCGAAGCCGTAATACATAAATAATGGCACATACATATTTGGTTTAGCAGTTCCCGAGCACCGAGTTTTTAAATACTATATTATGCCTTGGATAAATGAAACTAAAATACTCAAAGAGGCACCTATGTCGTTTGACCGTATTATCAGCTAAGATAGGTTTCACACAAAACAGATTATATCAGTCGCGATTATGCGTCGGTCGTCATTGCGTCAACTATCACTCGCCACTCGGGTACATAGTAAAGGCACGTGGCAAATTACTTAAATGAGACCCCTTTTAAAATATTGTTTGTAGGTCCCAATAAATAAAATAATCGTTTTTACAAAATTGCGGAGCTCGCTGAAGCTGGGGTAGTTGATTTGCCAGTGATGCGACTATCGTTACGACACTGGTGGCTTCGGTAAAATTTTCACGGTATTTTTTATATTTATGGTATAAAATCTATTTCAAAGTATAGTAATATATACAATTTTTAATCGTATGAAAAATTGTATTTTAATTTAAGTAACCTAATCGGAAAGTTTTACATGTTAGTCCGTAATTTATATATAAATTAAAAAGTATTTTACATTTTACAATTAATTCGTTAACACTAATGCCAATTTTAACATAAGATGGTAAGGGTAGCGGAGAAAATTCTCAAAACGTCTCCTATAAAAAATAAATCTTAAGACGAACATATCAAAAGCGCGACAAAACTAGAACAATATCGCTTTGACATGATTTCCTAGCCTTTAATAAGACTCTAGAAGAAAACAGCTATAATACTATGTACATTAATAACAGTGAAACAAACACAAATACCGTAAAACGTAAAACTTGTCATGCATTTTGAGAAACTTTTTTTTAATATCTATATTCCTACTTGCTATGTCTATATGTACAAATTTAAATATTACTATAACAATTTAAAAGTTAATTTGTATATGAAATACAAAAACTAGCTTTAAAATATTTCATAAACTATACAAATAAAATTTAAAATTAAAACAAAACATAAAAATAATATCAAGCTAGTTACGCTTTGCCTTCGAAACGGCGGATTTCAGCTTCAAAACCCAGTCGAGGCAAGCATTTTCAGTTCACATGCCATCACGACACTAGAAGATTTCTAGTGGGACATGAGTAAACAGAAATATAATTTGTATTTTTCCTCGTTTATTTTTTTACTTAAATTATCTTATACCTAAGGTAGTAAGCCTTATTCTGCCACAAAAAATATACAACCTAACCTTGTTCCGACTTATTTCATCTTTTTCTGGAAATTGGCACTTGCAATCTGCCGTTTACAGATTAGAGACGCAGCATTTCAAGGTATCCAAAATGATGGATGGCTGTCGTCGTTTTTTTATGTACTTGAGAACCTCTACTGTACGTATAGACATAATTTAGAAAGTCTCTTGGTGGATTTAAGTTCAAGCCTGAGCTGGTTGGAGGACTAGCCTGGCTGTGAGTTCCCTCCCTCTGCCGGCAACGGCGCCCAGCATCCTGCCCATCAGTGTCTTTGGAACATCTTCTATAGGCTTTTCCTTTTCTTTAGCTGAAATGAAAACAGCCATTTTATTGTCATAACTTGTTTAGGAACTAAGAGGAAAAGTGTGTCAATCTTCTAGTTGTTAGAAAATTTCTTACAAATTTCTCAATCTGATAATTTGGCGCTAGCTTGATGTCATTATTATTTGGTTCCGTAGTTTTATAAGGAAGCGTCAAATATATTTTTAGGAGTTATTTCTAATCTTATCAGACGTTCTTCGAAAAGGTCAATCTTCATTTCGTACTGAAAATATTTGTCCAGTCTAATTTCTTAGAATAGGTATGGGCTAGTCACAATTTTAAGATATAAAATCTATCATCTTTTTGTCGTTGCGTGAAAAGGAGATTCCAAGAATGGAATACATTAAGCCTTTCAAGTGATTGAAGACCAAACCAACATATTGTCCTGTCGCTTGATCCTGACGCAAGCTGGACTCACCGACAAGGAACTCTAGCATAACTGCTGGAAGGTCAGGGTCCTCTGGTGTAGGATTCTCGACGAGTCGCAGCGTGGAGCATGCGCAGTGCTGAGCGCTGCTGACGAGCTGCGCCGCCTCGCCGCGCGACCCCACGAGCAGCGCCGGCGGGAATGCGCGAGATGAAGGCTTAATCTGCCACCATGCTGCCCCTGATTACAAACAATAACACGCTTAAAATGTCTGGATTTTATGTATTTTGTCCTAACAGGTGGTATTTTTTTAAAGATCGCTGCTGTTTTCACCGGGGTACCACCGGCTTATTACTTGCAATGATCCCGGGAGGGAAGTGAAGAAGGAAGAGTATGTGAAAGGGAAGGATATGTTCATATGCCTATTTAGAGTTGGTCTAATTCTTTGTGTCTTTCTTTTTTTAAAGACTGCCGAGCGTTCGTCCTTAGATGAGCGATTTTCTGGTTTTCGCATTCAGATGTATAAAAAAGTTATTTTATTTATTTTTAAAATAATAATATATAAGCGTGTTACCTCTAATATAGTTCAAGGCACCGGTCCAGTCGCAGGCGCGCGAGCTGGTCCATCTTCCTTCTTCGTTCTCCTGGAGTTCTCCCTCTGCCAACCACTTTTCTGGGAGACATGGCCACTGAAAATGAAACGGTTTTGCGTAAGTATTTCGAGTATATAGTATAAATTTCATATCTGTATATGAAAATAAGAGTTGTCATATTGCTTAGTATTTCGAGTTTTCATATTAACATCATCATCAACCACAGGAGGTCCACTGCTGAACCTATATTCAGCTATATTTATCTTTAGTCAAGGCCTATGTCTCGATTAAAGATTTGGGGGCCAATCTGTTAGATGCGGTCTGCATCCAGAGAGTTCCTGCGAACTTTACCAGGTCATTCATCCATCTGGCAAGAGGACCCAACTCTGTGCATGTCGGTACCTACGTGGTCTTCGTTTAACTAACAATTCAAAAGCTTTTCCATTCCTTTAGTTTGTTATTGTTTAAAATAAAACATTTTTATCATACCTCCTATCTGTAATTGCAATTAATAATAATGTCAATAAAACAATTAATGGTGACATTTCCAGGTCTAGCGACGTACGAATGTATAGTTAAGTGAAGATAACACGAATTAATGAGCTGAGTGCAATTAACTTAGAGACTATTAATCAACAGATGTATGAATATAAAAATACAATGGTCATTGATAAGATGTCACCCGTAAAGCAGTTTTGTGTTTGTTATGTCTTACAAGCTTTTTCAAATCCCGGACATAAAGTTTTTCATGGCGATAAGTGGGTATCTGGTTGCACCTCTGCCTACTCTTCATATAAAAAGGAATAAAGGCGTGATGTGTGTTTATTTGTCGTGTTTAGAGTTCCACTGTGCGTATTTCGGTACAATGTTTATCGAGAAGGTATTGTTGTCATCCAAATCTTTTGAACGATTTATGCAAATCTTTTATTGGACTGAAAGACAATAGCTTCTCGTGCCTACACAAAAATATGATAGACATAGTAAAGTTGCACTATATTTACCTGTATAAAATGGAGTGCCTTCTGACAGAAGGCGGTCGGTGGATACTGCCAGTAGAGATTCGGATGAGGAGCTCCTATTACGGCAAACTTACTGATCAGTTTACTGTAGCAGTGGACTAGATACCTGAAATTAAAGAATTTAATTGGTTAGCTGAATTTCCTTTAATGCTTTCGTTCCACATAATCTTTAAGTATAGGTTATTAGGTATAGTTAGACTGCTTACAAAAATAGAGTGAAAATTTTATACGAAATTTCATTTATTTTTCTTTTTTAATTGAGAGGGCAAATAAGCAAGGCTACCGCTTGTACACATAGACAATATTAAACGGATCATTACAATCGGCTTGTAAAAAATTACCAGATTTAAGAAAAACCATTGTTGTAGTCATCTAAAAATATATTATTAGAAAAATAACAAAAACAATTGAAATAAAACTATTTTACGGATTTTAAATAGCTCCAAAATTAATATTATAAAACAACAAAATCTGTCTGCCTGTCCGAACGCGATAAATACAAAACTACCCAAATGATTTCGATGAAATTTGGTATGGAGATAGTTTGAGACCATGGGAAAGATATAAGATACTTTCTATGACCAGAAAATATATAAAGGGATTTTTATCCCGGAAAAGTCATACACGTAGGTAAATCCGCGAGCAATACCTAGTTACTAATAAAATATTTGTTGTTTGATAAGTAATTTAACTAACAGATTTACTAATCACAACATAGATCAAAGTCTAATAAAATTGATACGTGAAAAGGTCACACTGATAATGGAATCAATGATTAAGATATTTTTTAATTCGATACGATACTAAGAAGTATGGGATATTTTCTAAAAGTATTTGGATGAGTAATAAATGTTACATGGATATTCTTGATAAAGGTAAATGATATTATCAAAATAATTGGCAGTGGGAAAGCTCTTACGACAAGAAAATACGCAGTAGGAGTATGATTATTGAGCGTGGATATAAAGTAATTATTTTTAATTTACATATTATATTCGGGAGAGGTAAGATAACATCTAAAAACTTCTAAAGACAGATTTTAAATTCACCTTCTGTTCTACTTTCTTAGAAACAATTCGTTCTTACTCTATGAATCTTAAGCGTTTGTTTTTCAATTATTACGTTTATATGAAAATGTGTTTACTGGGTACGAGGTGCATAAAAATAAAAAAAAAGATCCAACACTGGCCTATCACCGACAAACTCACAAACTTTCAAACTTATAATCACAAACTTAACGGAAATAATCATTCACTATTTTATAAAATGAATGTATCTTGACCTATTTCAATCCCATCGACCCATGAATATGGTATGAGGCTTGATAAACCGACGTTTATCGTCACAAACACATTGTTTACACATGCAAACTTGTGTGCACGCGGGTTTATCACCCTTACGTAACAACACGAGATGTAACAAATGAACGCCTGGATGATAGTTTCTTGATTGAAATAATTAGTCATATAGCCAGTGAAGATGGACATTTGTGTAAAAGTAGATGAGTAATTTTGAGTAGGGTTTTCCTATTTCGATTTTCTTGCCGCGTATTATCATTCTGATGAATTCATCAAGGAAATTGCACACAGAAATTATAGAGGGGGCAGATCACACGTATAGTATTTCTTGTTAGCTACGTTAAGCCCCAAATGAATGTATTCTTTGTGAGGACGACGTTTCATATTCGTTTTACGTCCTTTACATTTGGTCATATGTATACGTTTGGTCTTTATGCGTAATATGGTATTTTTATAAGGGCACAAAATTACCCCATTGCACCTGATGGTAAGAGAATTCGCGCCAAGATAGTATCGACTAACGGAAGATGATTTTGATATGAGATGAGATTTCTAGATCGATATATTGGAAGCGGCCGGCATCGAGCGACCTCCTGTGACTTTTATAAGGTCATCTGTCCACCTCGTGGGTGGACGTCCAACGCTGCGCTTGCCAGTTCGTGGTCTCCACTCCAGAACCTTTGTGCTCCATCGGCTATCAGTTCTGCGATGTGCTCTGCTTAGACCTGGCAGGCTTTCTATTATTAACAATTTTATTAATACCAATAGTAGTCCTGGAGATTACCGATGACATGCAAACATTACCGATTAACAGCCGTTTTCAATACCCGATCCCAATCACAATAAGTAATTTGTAACCATGTCAAAAAAGCTTTGTTCTGATTGGTCCATTTTCGCGATAGATCGAAAAAAGCGATTGGGATCATTTATCGAAAATGGCGGTTAATTGCATTCAGTCAATGACCCGTAATTACTCTAAAAAGTTTTATCACTATATCTTGTCTGAATCAGTTGCATTCGTCAGACGCATGAGACATCGGCTGTTCCAATTTTTTGCCGTAATCTTCGCGATAACACTAGGATGTTTGTTTACTCGAATTTTTAATTGATAACGATTTTACATCATTATAATGATATTTTTCACACTTCGAATAATTGTTATATATTTTGGTTTACGTGACATTTGACGTGTGCATTGACCGTGTATCTTAAGATTGCTAAAATTATACTTTATATCAAATAAATAATATTTTAATTTACCGTTAAGTAGTCTGTAATGTTTAATTAAAGTCTACAATGTATTTATTTTATAAAGCTGTTCTTGTTGCTGCTTATTTAGACAATATTCGACATCATCTAATGAGAAACTAATTATAATAAAGCTACTGCAGTTTCGAGTTTAGACAAATGATTTCGGTATTTTATAGATCTTTTAACTAATTATGTTTGTATAAAAGCTAATTAGTATAATATAGTTAATAATAAATTAGTAATTTTTACTTTGAAAAGTAATACAATGAGTAGAATTAGGTAAGTTACGGTAATTAGCTAATCACTTCTACTAAATTTGATTGAAAAATAATTGTTTCTCATAATAGCAAAACTTTGTTTAGGTACTTGCAACGACTTTGTTCATTTCTGTCGCCAACCAAGTGTTAGCAAGTTATATTTCAATTTTATGTCTATTGAAGCCAAATCATGTCGGACAGGCCATAGCTACGATACAAAACACTTACCAAGTCAACATGCCTCCAATTCCAAACCCTATAATAACAGCAGGTCGCCTCTCAGACACCCCCAGAGCCTTCACGAGTGTTGACAGCTCTTCCACTGCTCTTGGAGGTGAGAGGTCGTTACGGCAACCTCCTTCACTCCCTCCAGTGCCTCTTAGATCCAGGGTAATCACGTGGTACCCAGACTCTGCTAGCCTGCGCACCACGTTGCACCAGTTAGGACACCATAAGTGGCCCGCATCTGGTGCGTCTCCCAAAATGAGGACTAGTTGACCTGACTTCGGTCCAGTCTCCACGTAATGATATTTCACGCCCTGTAACAGAAAATTTTTGTTGTTACGAATTTTGAAATTTACTGCGCACGATCGGATTCAAAATATTTTAATTTTGTGATTTATCATTGAGAAAATTATCAGCCAAAATATACGCTGCGATTATTTTTAAACTTCATAATGCTCTCAAAGGGATCACTTACAGCCGATAATTTAAAAACTGAGTAAAATAGTAAGATGTCTTGTATGTTAAACCTCCGAACTTCCTGGTGCAGCCCAAATACGCTGTCACCGGACCAATAAGGCGATTAAACATGTTTTATTAATACACACACACCATCACGCATTTATTCCCGAAAGGGTATGCAGAGGCGCAACTAGGGCACTCACTTTTCGCCACGTGTGTTCCGTACAATGATGTGATAGGGGGCGAGCCTATCGCCATATCTGGCACAAATTCCAGACTCCGGGCTGATACTGAGCAGAAAAACCCAAATATCACTTTGCCCGACCCGGGATTCGAACCCAGGACCTCAGAGCGCTGTCGTACCGCGCATGCAGTACAACTACGCCACCGAGGCAGTCATTTTTTTATTTGCAGCTTCGCCTGCGTCAAATTGGGTGTAGGTATAAAAAATATAAAACAGTAATTCGTGTGTTTTCTTATGGCCTAAGCAACTTGATCACTGCAATCAAAATCGAATCACTGGTTTAATTATGAAAGCGTAGCAATTAACAGAAATATTTTCGTATACTATAAATCACTTAAGTTGTTTTTATACTATTTATCTTAATCTTAATAATTCATTATACTACACTGTTTATTCAATTGAATTATCATTGTATTTAACGTTCAGGTTTTTAAATTTTATTGGACACGAATGTAAGACTTATACATTTGAATAACGCCTGCTGTCTATCTACCCACCTTCAGAAAAGTTATATATTTAAACAAATTAATGTGTCTTGTTGTCATTTGAATTTTTTTATAAGTATTTACGATCAAAACATATGATTATTCAGCAAATAGGTCTAAAATGATCTCCAACTTACCATGATTTTAATATAACAGTGAGTGCCGATAGAAGAATCGACGCTAAGTTCAACCGGCGCAGAATTTTTGGACGATTTCCTGCGATGGCCTTTCCATAACCTTTTCACAGCGATCTGCATTATCTGCCACAGGCCCGCGAAAATACACTTTAACACTAACTCCACCGCTAGCCATCCAGACACCACTTGTAAAACTTCGTGATTCGCGCCCATTTTTTCAAACACTAGTCTTTTGAACACAACACGCTGAGATACTTGAAGCTCAAAGGTCTTCTACGTAATGAGTGCGGCCAGACGGGTGCATCGTTATCGATTTTTATCAAACTTTTGTTCCAAGTATAATTATCTTAACTATGCGGGTGTCGGAAAGCAACTCGCCACAACTCGCTCTGATAAGCTAACTAATGTCAGTTTGTACATTCCAAGTATTATTAAGTATTTGTTTAGCATTAAGTATGAGTTATCTTCTTTAATTTTAATTAATCTGTATGAATTTATTGATAACGAAAAGATGCACAGCGCCATCTGTGTTTAAAGCAATTATCTAATGGAGTCCATGAAGTGTTATATGCCGCGTGGTACCGCTAGATGTCGCTAGTCGTATTTGAATACACGACATTTTACAAAATGATCGGTGTATAATAAGACCGAAAACACGGTCTAAAATAAGAAATATTATTTTATTTTCGATTTTTGCTTCGTTGATTACTTATGGTGTAGGTTTAAATTTTTTTCACATATCGAAAATTCTGGACGGTTTCTATCCTACGAGTTCGAAAAAATAGGTCACTCATTAGGTGCTTCTTTAATTTTGGTTGGATTTGGTCATGTTCTCATTTATAATAGTCAATTGGTACCTAATATGATTTGATTGAAGTCATAGGAAATGGTTACCGGAGTATTAACAAAAGCAAATACCGTGGGAGATAAACACTAAGTACATTTTAGGGTTTTTTAAAACAATTACCTACAGCCACAACTCCTTCAAACGCATCACGTAAACCCATCACAATATTTATCCAAACATTTCTCTCTGGCTGTACAGTTGATATACCTTCGCCAGAGCCCACAAGGGTTTATTTAAAACAAATTAAGCCCCGTCCGAGACGGCAGGCACTCAAGTCGCGGCAAAGAGGATAATAACCATCAACGACGGACGACAAATGTAGAAATGGCGAGTCACCACCGGTAACGATGGCTAAAGTGCATTCACGCTGTATTGTAGAGTTTAAATCTGCCCATGCGCGCGGAATCAACATTTGAAAGGATTAAATTGATTATGATTATTCGATGCATGTTCAGAGTGACACGAAAATGATTGATTTGTGTTGCTTTAGGAATGTCTTTACGGAAAACGTATTGACGCACAAACAAAAATATCTATTTATCCTATAAATAGAGAAGAACTGAAAGGCGAAGGTAATTCATCATTAAACATTTTAAATATAACATCGGGATGAAAACATTATAAAATAACATAACGTGAAATTCAGCAATACCAATATTTTATTATAATGTAACTAAACCATTGAAGGCCTGCCGCGGTCTCGGGTTCGATCCCCGGGTCGGGTAGTGATATTCAGTTTTTCTACTCAAGATCAGTCCGGAACCAAAAATTTGTGCCCGATGTGGCGATAGGCTGGCCCCTTTAGACTTCACGGTTGCGCGGACTGCACCAGTTGCGTTCCTGCTTATACCTTCGGGGATAAAAGGCGTGAGTGTATATAATAGTGATGACCTAGTTCATTTTAAAATCTTCGTAAAATCGTTTCATGGAGTAATATAGAGAAAAACCTTTTATTAAATGGCAACATATCAGTACATGTTATAAACATTATAATAATGATATAATATAATAAAAAATCTTACAAAGAATATATAATAATAATAAAAGAACTAACAAAAAATTTAAATATTTCGTATAGATTCACAGTATAACAGCGACTCATTGCGGAAGAGTTAGTGTGTATGCTAATATTTGAAGTACGCATAAACCTACCTGAATAAATATCACGCATGGGCAAGGGGGGACAGGGATCGAACTTCTGACCTTCGTTTCGGCAATCCTTTCCATACATTGTTAAGTAATCTTTATTTAGGTGTAAAATAACAAAGTTTGAATTCGAGCAGGTAGATTCAATCTGAAATATAGGTTTATGAATATCCCAGTTAAGTATCGAGACTAATTCGAATTGTATCTCTCTGCCTACACTTAAATCGCAGGGTATCTTTATATACAGATCGAGAGATAATCGCGTACGTGACGTAACAATATGAATGGGAGACGACCAAATGATCGGAGATAGCTTTCCCGCGCTATCTATATTTCATTAATTTTAGGATGGCAACACAAAGAAAGAAGAACACAAAATAGCGTTTTGTTTTTTTATTATGTTCAAAAAATGATCACTTATTTCATTTGTGTCATTATTTTATCCTTAATTTAAAATATCCGTATAAGTGATTTTAATTCTTATTTTTAAAAAATGTTCTTATATTACATTGTTTTGACGTATCATTCGTGCAATTTTGTTCGCCTACGTGATAAATAAAGTAATTTATTCATTTATTTATAATGCCGTGGATCCGTTTCAAACCATGTCTAGTAATAGTGAGTGACTGTAAGAAATTTACGGCAAACACTATTTTGTGTAGTCATTTTTTCCTTAAATATCCATTTTTAGTATCAATAAAATAATAATGTAATTCATGTTAAGCGCGTGCGGTGAAGCTCTAGAAAAGAGTCAACATAAAATCTTAAATAGTCCATAATATTGACAAGGTGTTTTTACAATATCGTTGTGCCAGCAGCCTAACTGTCCCCGTGGAGGCTGTCGGATGCGTCGACACGACCTCTCCCTCCGGCCCTCCCGTATCTCCCATCAAATATATAAGGGAAGCTTCATTGATTCTGTACCTTTGTGTATACCTTACAGTGTACTTATAAGGCGTAAAAGGAGGTTTAGTTACTTTGTATGTAAAGTAACACTTCGTGTGATTAATTAATTTCAATTATTATGAATTGAAGAAAGAAATAATAAACAGTGGTATTAATGAGATGGAAATGTTGAAAAATTTACAAAATAGTACTTAATAGGTCATATTGCCTAGATTCAAGTTAAATCTTAGGTAACAAGACGTCCGCGGCCATTTACATAATTTTTCAAATCAAAAAAATAAAAACATTTAAGAAACCAACAAATTTCATTTCACAATGGAGTTTTCGATGGTTTTGTGTCGCCTAATAGACCTATGCATGTTAAACTATCATTCCTTCATCAATATTCGTAACGAAACAATAGTAACGTCTGTCACAGGACTCACAGGCAACATGGCGGCTAATGTCTTGCAGTACATAAGGGCCGATTGTGATAATGCGACACGGAGGCGGCATGCGCCCCGCAGAGCTCCCTAAATTATTAACTGACACTGGGGTGCAGTGCTGGCTGATTGAAAATTTATTACTCGCTAGTGTACGTGTTATTCTAGTGATATGCACCGGTATTTTAGGAATTATTACTTTAATACACAAATAGTTTCATTGTCAATTTAATAAATGCTTCAAACAACAATAAAAACCAATTGTATTTTTTTTCTCTCCTTATCATGTATTGTAGTCTTTACCTTAAACTGATTTTGAATAGAGCAATACCAGAGTTTCTTGCCCGTTCTTCTCTGGTGAGAATTGCTTTCCGAACTGGTGGTAGACTTAATATTGACGGAATCTAAATAATGTATAACATTTTACGGATTCAAATAAATCATTTCATTTCATAATATTCCATCGGGCATTGCTTTGAATAACTGTTTGTAGATATGAATTTATTAGTCTTTTATTATTGTTTACCTAGGTTTTGTGTAATTAAATATATTGAATTACCAGTTGCAGTTGTGCTTTGTCAATGTTAGGAATTTTATTAAGTAAACGAGTCGGTAATAGATAAAGGGACCTGTTAAAATGCTCAATGATTCATCGTCTCATCAGATACCCGTCAATCATCGAATTTTGTCTTCAAACTTTAATTAAACGTCAATACTTTGATTAGTTATAAGCTTTATTAGGTTAGTGTTGATATATAATATACTTATTTATTATATGTAGACAAAGATACTAAACAGTATAGTTAGTTATAGACCTCAGGATCAAATTTGCGTACTAAAAGTTATTACCAATTGGTAAGTCGTTGTCTTATTTAAAACTAGTTGACCCGACAGACGTTGTCCCGTCTTAACTATGAATTTGCAGCGCGCATTCTGTCATTTTTTTTTTTTTTTTGAGTGACTCTACGTTTGTTAGCCTGGCAGGGCCGGCTTTTACAAACACACCGGACTTTCGGGTGAATGCTTTAGGCACTCGAACCCTTAAATTAAGTGACCATGCTGAGGGCGACCCTCTAAAGGGTCACGGCCTCGGCTCAGGACGGTCACTGAGGGATGATGTTTGGGGACATCAGCGATTAGGGGGTTTACGCGAGGTGCACGGAGCGACCTACACAGTCTACCTAATCGTCTTCGCCGGCGCGCGGGCCGACGGAACTAATCGAAGGGTCGGGAGGACGGGGAACGCGGCGAAGTCCTCGGCGGCGAGGACGGAACTGCGGTCTTGTGGAGTGTAGGAGCTTTAAGTGCTCGTGCTTTCGGCGGATGGCCAGAGTTATATCGTCCTCTGGATCTGTAAGGACAGAACGTGGACGCCTCCATTTCGCGCGGTCGAAAGGAGTGTATATGGACACGGACCTAATGAGCGGGTTCGGATGATTGACCGCCCGATCGAAATAGCGTCTGCATCATTCTGTCAATCGTTGACAGTTATTTTAAACAATTGACAGTTATATAAACATAATATTTTCGTTATATTTGCTTAAATTTTCTAATTTACCGCGCAATTTATAGATTTTTTTCTTTCATAAGAACCTTCTCCTGACAATAACAAACACAGCAAAAAAAAAAAAAATTGTGAAATCGGTTCAGCCGTTCACGCGTGATGGCGTGACCAAGGGAAATAGGGATTCATTTTTATATATATAGATGTCCGTGTAACAAGATGTCAAAGAGTCCTTACATATTAATACCAAAATACATTTACTGAAATATACTAATATGCTCATTAAACGTGCAAATCACGATATGGTAAAAAATATGAAGTATTTCATATTAGTATTATGCTATTTCACAGTAGATTGACCGTCGCATGAGCGCAAAATGTTAGTATGACAATCTTTCCAATGTCCATTCAATATAATCTTAGAGCTCTTTGTATGTAACTCCTTTTTTAATACTTTATAACGTTAACCTGTCATAGAAAAACATAGATAGAGTTTCCATGTAATAATGTTGTGCTCAAAGCACCAACCTGTTTCTGCCATGTTTAAAACTAGGTATATGACTTATAATCCTATGAGTCTCTCTTCGGAATGGCAATAATCGTTCTTTCAACTTTTTATAAAGCGTAAACATATATAATGTTTTATGAGGTGTCGACTGAAACTTGATTTAGACGACAGTTCCATTGCCTTTACATGTTTTTTTATCGTTTACTTTAGAAAGTAACGTTGTACGCAACAATTTATCATAAATTGTTTATGTCAAACAAAACTAAAATCTCTTGGGGAAGAAGAATGTTTTTCCAATTTCTTCAAAAGATGACTGTCATTTTTCTCTATCATTGATTCCATTTTCTCTATGTTCCACTAGAAACTTCCCAGACGCCTCCAATAAGCAAAATTCGGAACTCCTTCATATTTCCTAAATACTAAAAAGTATCAATTAAGGACTTTTTTACAACCAGAAGAAACAACCAAACCCAACGCGGATTTAACTTTGAAAAATCTGTTCTGAAATGAAATTGGCGATGCAGGAGCGATGTGGACGCAGGACGGACGGACGGTGTTTAATTTTCCGTTTGGTTTTTTGCGCGGGAACATTAGCATTCGCCGCGCGGGCGGTCGGTAACTACGTTATGCGAGTTACACACGCCGGCGAGGGACAGACGGGCGGGCAAGCGTTCATTTTATCCATAACAAAATTTTCATAGAATTTGTGTGTAAATCATTTGTAAAATAAGATGTATCCACTACGTTTTTTTCGTGCTATGAGAGAATGGTGGAAGGATACTTGTATCCATAGACATAATGATTCACGTTAATGTCTCATGTTCCGGGGTGATGTCTGTGTAATCCGG
This sequence comes from Manduca sexta, assembly GCF_014839805.1. NCBI lineage: Eukaryota > Metazoa > Arthropoda > Insecta > Lepidoptera > Sphingidae > Manduca > Manduca sexta. The sequence goes on from NC_051133.1 coordinate 14,716,601, forward strand.
TTTCTAACAAGCCCGAATTGTGTCGACTGTTGAAGGTTAAATATCTCTCGTCAGTCTATTCTCTGCCTAGACCCCTTTCACTTACCTTCTGGTTCAATAGGGTTACTTGGTCGTGTCAATAGGGTGTTTGCGCAATTTTTTGCAGAAAGCACTTGGCTCATTTTTCGGCTGCTGGATTCATAGATCGTCTGAAAGTTCCTGGGATTTCACTGGGCAAATCATATAGAGATAAGGAAAGTTTTGTTGTTGGTTTCTTACTTTTATCAAAATAGGGAATCTGAATTGACCCAAAAAAACATACGAATTGAATAACATGTAACATATATTTAATGATTAAAATAAATTTCACTTTTTTAAATTTTACATTATACATGTAATACGTATTCGTTGTTTCAATATTACACAATGTTTCCATTATTCCTCTTTACAATAATCTCAAATCGTATAATTCCGTAGTGCGAGTGCGCACGAGCGTACCCGGCGGGCGCGGCGGGCGCGGCGTGGCGGCGCGGCGCGGTGTTCTGCGAGTGCATTACAGCCGGCCTGGGTGCTGGCTGCCGGGTAGAATGCGCGAGAGCCACTCGTTACCTACTTGACTGTGTAACTTCGTTTGTGAGAGCTCGCGCAACCGGCACACGCGAGGGAATGTTTGGGACATTACTTTGATTTAATTTTATGAAGCGAGTCCGTTCTATGGCTATTCTTTACTGACAATTTTTTGGTATGGATGCTTGTTAGACGAGTTTATGAAATGATTTTGGGTGATGAGGGATTTGTTATTATAACTATTTAGTATTGCAACATTCGGTTAATACTACAAGGAGCGATAATAAATAATGAAGAAGTAGACTTGCAGGATATTATCTTGAAGTAGCGATAGCTAATTTGGTCAGTTTTTGATATACTTACTTACTTCAATTTCAGTTCTGCGATGTGAAGGTGTACTATACTTGGACTGGTTAGTGGTCATCTTCGCTTTATGCTGTGGACACTTAAAAGTCGTTATGTATATGACGTAGTACCATAGAGTCATATATATACACTCTAATCTTCACTTATGCTTTTCTTATTCGACCTTATAAATTCACTGTTGAATTTGGCCGTTACTAAAGATTTCCAGACCAACTTGTTAGAAATGGCCTGCATCTAGCGAGCTCTTAGCATATCTATACTTTTCAGTTATTTAATATCTCTCTCGCATGCTCCTAACGTCCACATCGCTCCCGTACACGGGATTGAAAACGTTGATTTCCTCGCCGAGGGTGCGTCACAGCGAGTACTAATGTCTATTATGGCGGCCCCTACCCAAAGATTTATTCAAAATGTTATTTTACACCCGTCCATGTACCTACGCGATGCTATTGTGTTCAATTGACGTTCTATGTAATCATATTGCGTTCCCATTGTAATTTGTTGAGCTCGGATAGCGAACTGTATTTTCTTGCGCGTCGCGTAGGCCGCCATTTTGTGGGCCGTCGTGTCATCGGATTATTGAGTTATATTGACTGAGTAATGTGATGATGGACTGTTTTGAGATTTTAGGGTGCTGGTATGTGATTTTAATGGATTTTTGGGATAGTTAATATTCAGGATCCTTATAGGGTTAGTGTTTTAGAGTTCAAAGAAGGACATTAAATTAGGAATAGAGTATTGTTCTCATATGAAATATGTTCATTATTGGGGATTTAATTTTATTTTTTACCCCATGTTTTTGTGAAAACTGCATGAATGCTTTAGTATACTGTATTAACTTGTAGTGTGTAATAATTATGATCAATTATGTAGGTAATAAAATTCATTTATTTCTATGATTAATTAGAAATTTTGAAACTCTATCAGGTATTATCAAGTTTATACGTTGAGATGACTCAACATTAACGTCCTTGTCATTATCTAAGTTATAATATAGGTATATATATTACACCTAAGACTCAGATGAGAGAGTGGGTATTACTTTTTTTTTTTTATCAGCCTTCATCGGAAAAGCTGGGTTTTCAAATCAATACCGTATTACAGTGGCAATAAAAATAAAAATAAAGGTTACATCACAAGCGGGCACTCGACATGTACTCGCTAACGAAGGCAATTTGTCGGGCGTTGGTAATGAAGGACGGCCTGCACTAATTAATCCACTCCTTGCTATAGCCAATACTTCGGTTTAAACAACATAGATCGCTATTCTTAAGTATTATTGAGTTGGCAATGTTGGATTTTGTTAATATCTATCATTGACTTTAATAATATAAGGTAAGAAGTTACCTATTACCAGATATTGGAGTCAATTCTTTTTATAAGAATTTTTCCGTTACTTTTGAGGTATTTAAATTCTTTGTGTGTTATTATCGAGATATTTCGCAAATATGAGGTATCTTTTAAGAATTTATTTGTGCTTTATGTTTTCTTTATTATTTAAAGAATCAAAAGTAAATCATGGTACTTTTTAAAAAACCTCATTCCCTTAAGTTTACGTCTAACTCCAGCAAATATAATTTTATGAAATATCCTTAACCATTAAATGAGCTCCGAGCCGAGTGGTGACAGGCAGGTGCCAGTCTGCGGAGTGGGTTCGTTACTGTGAGAGGGCTCGTGTCCTGGCGACGCTGCTTCGCGCAATTATACAGCGCTGTGTACTACGTACTTCTTGTTAGATAGAATTTTCGAGTACTTTGGCAAAGATAAGATTTCAAATAATTAATTGCTAGTAATAAAAATTTCATGATAAAAGATAATTTATATTGTGAATTAAATAAGTCTTTATAAATAACTCAATTTTAACGTCTTAATCGCACGTTTTATTTATCAAAAATATTAGGACTTCAGTTTCGCAAACTAGCTCAGCTGAATACCATAAACACTTCTTTCACGCAAAAAACACATCGTTCAAAATTAGCATTAACCACGCCTATCACCTTCCTTCCAGGGCAACGTAAAGTATGCAATAAAGTCATAAATAGCACGCTTTATCAGTTCGCAATGTAATAAAACATCAGAATATGGTGTAGAACGGAAGACGCGCTCGTTTCCTGCGCCGACAGCTTTTATCTATGCCTACTTCTTTATGGAACACGCAGATAAAGCTGCCTGTAAATGCGGCAGCATGATTGATTCGATAGTAGCTTACGTTGTGCCGTGTGTAACGATTATAGCAAACGTTGTAACTTTGAAAACATTTATCGAATGTTATAAATATTTAATACGAGTTAAAATAAAAATAAAACACGATTGCAATCTACAGATGGTTTAAACATGTTAATTTTCTTGAAGATATTAGCTTAGATAAAAATCTTATTTGTAGTTAGTCTTACTAACTTGACTAGAAAATTATCACTTAAAATTAAACAGATGAGTTGAAAAGATTTGTGGAACGAGTGGTTTGGTTTATTCACTCCGAGACAGCTGACCAAACGTTACAGATACTACTCGTTAACCGTCTCTATGGCTACTTGAGTAGTGGCCAGTGCGTCCGCACCATTGTCTATGGTCACGTCCTGCCATTGTCGACTGCACACTTTTAAACGTTCTTCTAAATTCAAAATTATCTTTTTCTTTTTAATCGTGTAGCGTTGAAAACGAGGGGCATATCAATTGTACGCGATGAAAGGTGAGTTTGTTGTTATAATGAATGTGTTTGCGTAGAAACTGGATGATTATAAAAACATTTTCGGATGCTGTGTTATTCCAACTGGACCGTGCGTGACTCATGGCTCAGGATGATGCATTGAATGTTTAATTAGCCGTATGGAGTTTAATATTTTTATTAGCTTTTGTCAATAATTGTATGAAGTAGTCATTTGTACTAGCAGTCGTATCAGCTGCCATTGGTAGTCATGATTTTGTTAATAAATTTTAAAATTATTATATTGTTTGTTTTTGTTATTTTATTTCATAAACAGTTTATTAAATCAGGATCACATCTGTATTAAATTTACTTTAAACGGAGATAAGTCTGTTGTAAATTGAATTCCGCTTAAATTTTGATACAAAATATATGGCACTTTTATAAGGATCCTTATAGTTCCTAGATTATGATGATACCGTCATACGTTGAGCTACTTAATTTCCCTTTTACTAATTTTATTTATAACGTAAATGTGTTTTTTTAGTTTTATTTGGAATTATTGGTCATAAATCATACAAGTAAAATAAACTATGCAGTTCGTTATCTAGGGATCAAGTGAACTGGCTGTATGGAAAAAGTTCCTTTGATAGTTTTTCCCAGTAAAACAAAACACGCTACGAAATTTCGAATTTAGAACATTGCTTTTGAACGCAGACAAACCGGAGAGCGTCTACGCATGCCTAAGTGGTACTAACAACAGCGTAATGTACGATTGGCTATGTGCCACTTACGCAGTATCGATTACATTTAGTTATGTGCTCGGTCACACAGTGGGTGGACTTTAGGTGCGCGTGAAATGGATACTGCCCTACTGGGCGGGGTCGATGCCAGCCAATCCTGTAACTGATACCTCACTTCTTCTTAATAATTATTTTTCGAAACTCTACTTTGTTGTGTGAATATAAAGTTCAAATTCGCTGTTCGGGTTTCCGTTGGAATTGTAAGTGATATCCCTAGTTCTTGACGGAGTGCGTAGAGTTTTAATGCTTAGCGTGAGGTGATAGGGAACAAAATGGCGTTCAATGGTATCGTAATTGATATGGGTGCGGGAAATTGTCTAATAGTAGGTAATGTTGGTATATAAGTTTAGATGTTTGGGTATAGAATATGTAGAGGCGCAGGCGCATTGGAAACCTTTGGTAGAGTATGAAATAGATCATTTTATTAACTTCATACTTACTTTGACGTTTTTATATTTAGGTATTTTTTGTGTTTATTAATTTTAATTAACTAGAGCGATAGTTTATTGATATATTTAGTTAAGGAACGAAAGTGAAAGATGATTTTAATTGTGATTATTGATATGTAAATTATTCAAAAATAGTGTTAATTTGAATACATTGCTTATTGGTACTTAAATACATTTATTAAGGTGTTATATTATGAACTCGTAAAAGAAACATTTGATCACTTATACAAGTAAAAACCTTTAGTCACCGAAATTAGGTCAATAGCTGTTACAACAAAAATATCAATTCATTCCTTTTTTAAAACAACCGTAAATAAAAAAAAATCATTAGTGACGGAAGGGGAGCACCTGACGCCGGAAGTCATTAATAAATAGATGGACACGACGCACTGCGATAACGCCCCACTCTCCCCAAATTGCTACCATACATTTTTACCAATAATCAATAAAACGCCACACAATAATCGACTCTACGCCCCAGCCGTAAAGATACTTTGACAGTAACTCTAGTGTTGCCACTGCAATAATAAGTTTGTAATGTTTTGTATAAAAAATGGCATTGTGTAGGCAACACCCTAATGTCGAGTTTCATCTATTGTTAAGATCTCTGGACTCTTTCGAGGGTCCCTCAAAGAGATTTAGATAAAGATTTTTTTCCTTACAGTATATTTTAGGCTTTCAAGTTATTTGTCGATGGATCGTCTTGAAATGAATGTTTAACATAATTATTTTGTTATATTTCTTTAAATCAGGTGGTTATAGTAGAGTTTTCTATAATGTTAATTACCAACTCTAGATATGTAGTTTGTTTTATACTTTGTTAGAATCTTTTTTGCTTTTTCCGTTTTTGTTTTCGTTGTGACGTATGTAAGTTTGAAATATTGGCTAATTATGTTGTAAGTTTTGTTCCTACATATTGTAAATGATGTAGAAAAAAAAGTAATGATTACCTGTCAATATTTTTAGTTGTGTTTATTTTAAAACATGACCCCTGAACTCGATTTAATGTACTCGTGTCTGCCGTCTTACTAACAAGAAAGTTAATAGACAGCCAATATTGGAAATAATGTTGGTATACAAATTAGGCTAGAGATTACTTTAGGATTTAAAACTTAAAAAATATTCACTAAAACATATTTGGTTACAGTTGAAATAAAATTAGACTTACATTTTTTTATTTATTTTATTGGTAATGGTAGCATAGCGACATCTGGCGTTAAATTAAAAAAATACTGTAAGATCGAAAAGGACGTTTTCGCTTTTTTGTATATGCCTTTGTTCATTATTTGGGACAAATTTTAACCAGCTTCAAACATATTGAATAATAAAGTAGCAGAAATGTGGAGCTTAGGATCACTAAAATAATAATTTAAGAGCCCTCTATTTATAAGAAAAATAAGAAAAATTATCTTAGCAGAGTAATTTAGAATAACTTTATTAATTCCTTAAAAGACGCGGTGTGAGTAATATAATAAACCAAGAATTTTGTTTTTTTTCTTTGACAAAGGTAGCTGTCAGTTATTGTAATTCGTGGATATAAGAGTAAAAATTAGAAAAATATATATAGTCATGTGCGGTTTCTTAGAGACAAACATAAAGTAAATTATTTTATAGACAATTTCACTGTTTTTGGGGGTGCATTCCAATATGGCAACATTTATATTTTGAAAGCGTTCGTTTTAAGTGTAATTTTTAAGTAAAATAAAATACAAAATCTCAAACGGATGTCTTTAAAATTAAATGATTTATTCGTTTTTAAGATTTTTATCCAAATATATTTAAATTAACTTGGTTAAAATTTGTGTCGAATAAAAACCGTTTGGGAATCTCATTTTAAATATCGAACAAATATAAAATATTAGCGCGGAACTATCCAGCCAGCACGTTGATCCGGCAGAGGGCGCCCCAACCCGTTCGGTTATTAACTTAACAAAACCAACAATCGTGATTAAATCGCGCGTTCACTAATAAAATAATAAGACTCTCTTGCTCTCTGACGCTTGGCGACCGATCGTACGCGAGGGTTACATGTCGACAAATGTTTATTGAGTCTTTATAAAAAACATGTCTTTAAAACGTTTTGTTAGTGCTTTTTAACCCTGTAATATTTGTAGTAGAATCTAGTACTTTGATTTCTTAGCTCACTACGATTTCAGATAAGATAATTCTTCATCTCATTCTATGTATTTTTTTTTTCCTTTCTTAACAATGGCACGAGTATGTCTTACATGATCATAGTTTATAACTTCATTGGTTTTAAATAGCCTTACCCAAATTTCTTTAGATTACGAAATACTAACACATTCATTGAACATACATCAAAACCACAAGCGTCCATTAAGAAAACATAACCTCAAAACAAAAAAGACAACATCTAAGATGGCTCCATATAACCAGCATAGGGGAGAGCGGGGTAGCGTAAATTTCATTACAATTAGCCGCCGTATGAATTATTCAGCAGGGCGGCGCGGCGGCGTTGATTGTCAGTTGACCGCTCTGTTTGGTGGAATTAGCATGCCACGTAATTGTACCTTCATTACTGTTGCGTTACGCGTTGCTTGTTTTCGGATTAGATGGGCCGTTTGGACCTGATTTGATGCTAACTGGTTATAGTTGATACAAGATTAGGTTTTGTGATCAGGACTTAAGAACTACTGTATTTTAGGTTAAGCAGAGCCGATGGAATGTATTGTATCAACAAGCATTGAATTTGGGAGTGCATGTCACTGGCCGTAGATGCCTATTTGATCAATATATTGAGGAATTGCGTCGGAAATGGCGGGAATTGGTATTAAGTTTAACCGCGATCTAAACCTTTCAGTGTGTTTATTGTAAGCCTATTAACGTTTATAGTCACAGTCAATTCAAGTCACAATTGTGTCGACTGCCAATGGGTAATCATCTCTCGTCAGTCGACCTTCTATTGGACCCCACTCCACTTATCATCATGTGCACTGAGGTCACTATACTGTTCACGTAGAAAAGTCAAATGTTAGGACTCATTTAGATGCGAATATTTACGATTGTTCATATAAACCTACATACATTTTTGATATGATTTAAATTACATCAAATTATCATAGCAGCCAGTTCTATTGACGTGTTTAGCCAACAACATAGACAATCGCTAAGGATATAAGCGTTAATAAGGACCGATCATTTAGTCATTGACATTCATAATGATTCCTCACAATCGGGTAGCCTATAAGCGTATGCTATAAGAAATATTAAA
>NC_051133.1:14725140-14740206 GCF_014839805.1 Manduca sexta
GACAGTAATACCCAAGCGGGCCAAATGCACCACTTAAGTGACAAACATATTTGTGGCAGCCATAACTGTAATGACGTCACGCGACTCGGATCCAATAAGTAAGGCGCTAAATTCCTTCTCACGGCAACTCACCCCCACTACACTACTAATTCGACCATAGTAATTAGAAAAGTTTTTTATTGCCAGTACGCGTGCGTGATACGCGATCGAGCTCTGATTGTATAGGATTTGTGGTTGTTGGATTCATGGATCTTGTTTAGTGCGAAATAAAGGTTAGTTTATTTTGTGTAAATGACGTGTACGTCATCTGTGAAGTATCGTGGTGGTTTACATAGATGATAACAAAACTAATTTAAAATTACGAAGCACTGCATCGTAGCGCTCTTACACATTGGATTTTAAGTCTCATAATGACTAGAATTACTGTTATAATAATATGTGTTTGTAAATGTATTAAAAAGGTGAATAAGATATAGGTAATTGCGGTCAGTGGGGGATAGCCTTGCCAAATGCTCCTACCAGACGATTTAGAAGTCATAGACATAACCAGCCCCTACACCACCTCAATTAAACTAAAATAAAGACAACTCAATACCTGCCTTAAAGACAAGTACAATAATCAAACAGGAAAGGCGGGTTTGTCCAGGGTCGCACGCGAGGCTTTTCTAACGGTGCGCGCACCGGTACGTCGAGGCAAAAACTCAGCTCCTGCCTGTGATGTATGGCATACGTTTCATGCCTATAATATTAGCACCGTTAGTAAACACCACTAGACGGACCTACAAGCATTTAGTTTTGTCACTCCTGTTCGTGGCAATTATAACAGAGCGTGATTAAGTTATGGAAATTTCCAGTGAACCATTTATGCAAATATCAATCATCAATTATATCTTTAATTGTTACTTTGTGACATAAGCGTCAAATAAAACCAAAACGTCGCGCTTGTAACGGCAACAGCAATTTGTGTGCCGAACGCTGCGCCGCGCACAGCGCCGCTTGCAAGCAAAGCGCCGCGCCGGCACCGCTGGCACGCGTCGCCCGCTCGGCCCCTAATTACCTCCTTCCAACAGACGACTAGTAAAAATTCTAACGCTGTCGACTACCGACTCCATTCTACCAAATTTGCATAAAACCCGAGCGCTTTGACGTTTCGATTTTCGCTTAATTAACGCCCGCGCCCGCTGCTCCCGCCGCCGCGCCCGCCCGGCCCGCTCGCAAGAAAGAGTTAGAACTCGGCCCGCTTCCGTTCGCTTCCGCCGGACGCCCTCCTCATTTCGTATTTCAGATCGCACTCCATTCGTAGCCAATAAATTGGCCGCGTCGAACTTTCTGCCGCCTTTTGACAGTCGAATAATTTTATCTCGGCGGAGCGTTATCGTAATGATGATGTTTCGCTAAATGATTTCGGCGCGCGGCCGCTCGTGGCGGATTGATGTCGCCAATTTGTGCCGTGTAAACAGCGCGGGCCGAGCGGAGAGCGGAGACCGGCCGCGCCGGGACGTGCCGCCGCGTACGTGACTCCGAGATGACCGACGAGACTCGCCGACTATTTGCATAATAAGCCCGTCCGCCGCTCCGGAGATTAAACTTTAGCGTATGACGTCCCGGCTGCAGCTCTCGTATAATTCAATAGTGGCAAACTGATTTGAAACTCGGGATCCGTCGGCGCGGCGCGATGGGCACCGAGCCGCGCTCCGCGCCGCGTCCGTCGGCCCTCCGCCGTGTAACCGACCCCGGCTTTGTTGGCTCGTGCATGCGAATGCGAATATTGGTAGCGGAAATAATTATCCAATCTTTTCTGCCGGAGACGCGCGACTCGGCGCGCGCGGTGCGCCGCGGTGCGGTGACTTTATATTCAATTATTTATGCGTTACACAATAGGCCGGAGGCTCACGTGGCTGCGCGTTTAAAAGGCCATTAAAATGTCACAAGCTTGATGTGGGTAGAGTGCGGCGAAGCTCGCGTAACCACCTCTGTTCCCCTAACAGCGGGTCTTCGCTGCTGTCGTCCGCTACGGCTAATTAATTATTTATACTTGTTATAAACGGAGCGGTTCCACGAGTTGCACCCGCTCCCGCTACCGCCACCGCCTCTGTCCCCGCCGCCGCTCTCACCGACGACATCTAAGAGTGAAATGAGGACGAAGGATGCTCGTCGCGGTACATTAAATTAATTTATTCCTAACTAATAAACGTCCTGTACAGACACGCTTTAGAAATAATGTCTTTTTACATCATTTAATATTTAATATGACAGTGTTATTTCATGCAATCCTTTACTAAAAGACAAAGCGACTGTTGTATCAATGCTAATGAAGATAGAATTATATCCATCCGTTAAATAATATAATTTTAAAGGTGTGTGGGAACTTACAAACATTTCCGCGACTCTGGACTCGTAACCAAGATTCATTTCTACGATCGTTAACGCTAATTGAACACCAGTTAAATATTATGGGAATGATATATCCTGCCGATACGTCTATCGCTACGTCATTTTCATACATTACGTTAGCATTAACGACTGTAGAAAGTCACCTGGCTACTGTCCCCGTTAACTCTTCTGGATCTAGCAATCCACCAATCATGAATCTAGTATGGTAGGCTGATTCAAGCCTCCATAAGAAAGAACTTTGTCTGCTCTGCTATGGAATACTTAGACTTATGCTATGACAATAAATTCATAAATCTATCTTCTACTCTGCTATACGATATTTGAACTCATAATGTGACTATAAATTCGTCTCAATTCAATCCTGTAACACTATTATTAAATATCCACAAACACTAAGTTACAAAATACTCGCCGTTCCAAATGAGCTCATCTGATCTTTAGCGAGCAATAACGTTAGTACGTGGACATCGCGCGAGGGTCCGTCCGGTTGTAAAACTCCGTCGGTGCGCCATCGTTTCAGTTTTCTCAATTTCCTTGACCCTATTAACTGAGTCGCCCGTCCTCTGCCGTCCGCTGTCACATACATTGTCAATTAAATACATCTGCAGTTGGACTGTATTCAGGTGTGTGTATATCCTTTTATTAAAATTATTTAGGAAGAAATGTGGAGTTTTTTTTTATATAAATAACTGATGTAGAACGTGCGATTAATTGACATTATGAGGTTTTAGACGTTTATACTGCCTTGCTAAGCTCAAAAGCGGTATCTCAAAAGAAATCAAAATCTTGATTTTTATGTCGTCAGATAGCTTAAAGAAATACTCATCCAATGAACTTACCTAAATAACGGTATCTTGTTTGGAACTTGTTAAAACAAAAAAACCTTAAAAGAGTTTCTCTATCTCAATTTTACGTACAAAACTATAAAAATATATTTACAAAACTTCGATTATCTTGAACTAAGGTTTCCTGACATACCGCTTTTGCGCTTAGCACGGCAATAGATAGGTACTATGGTATTGTCAATTTCTTCCGTCAAGCAGGATTGTGAAAGCTGTCTAGTGGTTTATAGGAGATTATAGCAGTGGCGAAGGGTCTGTATAATGCGATTCCTGCCGGCTTCTCTTTCTTAATTTATGTAGAATCTAATTATCATTAGAACGATTGACAGACCGCATTTATGCATATTAGTACTTACCTATATGTTGTGTCAGACTCCCTTTCAAAAAAATTCACCCTTTGCCACTGGATTGTAGCCAGTATAATTACTGAACGTCATGAGGCTACAGCTCACGTCCAAATTCACTTTAGGTTTAGCAAGAATTCAGAGGTGGAACGCTGTTACTATCACGGACTTAAGTTTTACGCAATTCAAAGGTGGAGATTCAATCGGATGTTACTGACACGAACATTTACCATCACACGAGTTGCTTCCTGATCTTATCCAGTTGTATAAAAAAAGCAAGTCGTTCGTTTGATTTGTCAGGACGGGTAACAAACAAACTTCAACCTAGAAGGCTCCGAATAACTTGTAATCTAGACATTAGCAGTCTTGTACCCTTTGCGTCTGGTACATAAAATAGTATTAGCAACTATATTATACACCTAATTTTGGTGTTACTATTGAGGGGTGAACCTTGGCTTAATCCGACTTCCCTAATATACTAGGTTCGGGTCTCGGTTACTAATGAGATCTTAGGTCTTGCGTTCACTAAGGTTGGCGGCTATGATTGTGGGCTTTATTCCGCCCTTAACCTATGAGATGTCAAGCCATTTTAATTATCTGGCCTTTAAGAGATTCACACACCTTCGAATTTTATGGAAAATTGTTAGGTCGTCCTCGTGGCTTTTACTGTTGTAATGAGAATTTAAAAATTCTATAAGTCAGACGTGCGGAACTTTTGTCTGGGATCAAACACGCGAGCTCTGTCTGCGCAGTCTGTTTCATTTATAGGCTAGGAATACGCGCGTAGCAGATTTTAGTATCGTAAGGGGTTTAAAATAAAACAAAAATGTACACTGAATAACATTCATATTCAATTGAAGAAAAAGTGGGTTGGACTTCTAAAACCTATGGCTACAAGTATCTTTGTTTATTATATGGTTTACGATAATAACAAAATATTATATGCCGAACGATGAAATGAGATTTTTTAATAAATTGATGATTTTTTTTTCTAAATATTTGCCAAACGAAGTCCAAAAACCATAAAATATTTATTGTTGTTACTTTGTTATATGAGCATTTTCGATAAATATTGAAAATAAATGTTATAGATGTTAAGTTGCAGTTTTCACTCAATTCGATTTATTTACAGTCTTTGTTTCCGCCCAAAATTTCTAAATATTAACTATTTTACTCTCTAATAACCCTAATGCTCAGTATTTAGGACCAAAACACCAAAACTTGCACAACTACGAAGTGTACACGATATATCATCGCGGTATCAAATACAACCGCTTTGTACGAAAGGGTTGAGTCCGCACTGGAGACATATCGATTAACGGGTAATTATGGGGTGCACTCTCTTAGCGCTGGGGTTCGAGTCTCGAGAATGGTAGGGTAGTCAGTGTAAGATTTTATACGTGACAACAAATAGAGAAAGATATTCTTTGAAAGTAATTTTTGCTTCGTGGAACATGTGGCAATTCTTATTTCATATAACCTGTTAGCGGGAGAGCTCGTTGCGGTGTTATCTCGCTCTCTCACACCTGCACCGTAATCCTCAATGACGTCATAATTCAGGTATTGCAACCATTTTGATACTTAAGTGGTAGTTTTTAGATTACGTAACTTTTTGACATTATTAATAAAAACAAACTCATATGCGCTCATGATTTTAGCTACTATATAATATATAAGTTTCATAAAACCATGTTGTTAGACTACCATTACGTATGACGTTAAAATTAGTCAAAGCATTAGCCCCCACGAACACGCACAACAGGGCCTTAGAAAAAGAGTTGTTTAACCCAAAAATAGTCCCACCAACCCTTTGATCAGCGCTATTAACATTTGCCAAGACCTCGCTAGGGGATGCGGGACAAAGACCTCCCCGCCATCACTACAGACGCTTCGCACGTATCTAATACGTGGTTATGAAAACACGCGAAGGGCGATGTTAATTACACATCCCTATTATCTGATAGCTTGGTTTAATGAACGTCACAGGCTCGGATTATTGCTACCTGGTGAATAAAACTGCGACTTTCTTGATGATTTTTAGGTCAGTTCTTGGAGAATTGTTTAATTCATTTCCTAGTTATTAATAACGTGTAAAATTGTTCTTAGCCTAATTATTGAATGTTTTGAATTTAATGAAGATTTATAATGACTGTAGTAAGGCTGCACGCCTGTACTCCATAGAATATAATAGGTTTGTGTTTGTGAATAGAGAACTTAAAATGTCTCATAAGTTTGCAGTCGAAATTTTTCAATCTTTAACTTGAATTGTACTATGAAATTACATAATCTAGGACTGTGCTGCATATGCGCTCCCAACGGCGAGGCGTTTTTGCGTCTCGTCTGGTAGAAGTTCGCAGCAGCCGCTCCGACGATAAATCCGTACGTGTCCGCACTCCGCACCCGCAAACTTTTATAATTCAATTTGTAGTCGCAATCGGCGGATTGTTTTGTTCGCACTGTGTATACTAAGGTACGTTTACATCGATGTGATCCTGCTGCGATTTTATATCAGGCGCCCAGGATCAGGAAGGACTCGATACAAGTCAAAAATAGTTTTCCCGTCAATATTGCAGGGAGAAAAATCTCTCGTTGTGGAACAGAAATTTTAAATCCGTAATTACCGATTTCGCGGCTGTGTTGCTACAGCGCGTTTCGACGACTTATTGCATTTTTTTCTCTTTTTTACTCGCAGCGTAGCGTAGAGTTGCTGTATCAAGCTTAAAAAAATCGTTAAATACATTCGATTGATGCTACCACCACTGTGTGCCGTGGCTTTTATAAGCTGTAGCAAAGGCCGCGGTCTCAGCAGCCCGCTGCCGAATAACAACCAAAATTTACATGGAAGCAATCAAACCGACGGCAGTCGAGCGCTTATTGCAAATTTTGATTTAATTAGTCCAGTATAATGGGTGATCTTTTGACAGTTCATTTGGACGTCCGCTGCAGAGGCTCGTTTAATATTCATCAATCATTCTGCGTTTTGTTTAATTTGTCGTTCTCTTTTGCTTCCCGTTGTGATTGCTGCTTTATGATATAGCTCTTTGTTTTGATTGGTCCTGATGGCTGATTCTATATAAAAGTCTTATGCTCTAAGTATTAGAATCTATAATAGCATACCTTGATAAAATTTAACCAAGTAAATATTAGTGTTAGGTAACAATAAGACCTAAATTCGATCGTCGGTCAGGTATTTAATTAAAGGCACGTGCGCGGTCCGGTTAATATTCCTCATATATAATAATAGGGCGTAAACGCGCTCGGATATGTTTAATTATGGTTCATATACGTGTGGTTGTTAAGAAAGAAAATATGTTAGTTGATGAGAAGTCATGGCTGTAGGTCCACTCCTCGAGTCTTCTCTTTTTGATTTTTTTATTATTAAATGATGAGAGCTGTATGTCGCTTCTGATAGTAAGCGATACAACCGCCCATACGATAGTTATACCACACAGAATTTTGAATTATGAAATACTGCGGCATTCCACTGCACTCGTCACCCTGAGACATGATATTAAGTCTCATAATGCCTAGTTATTACGATGACTGTATATCCTTCAGACGAGAATACTTTTGCCAGTTTATCATTTCTTAAAATTAAGGAAACATCATGACGAAACCTACGTCCTGATAGTTCTAAGAAAAATAGGTAATTTCGAAGTTACGTTAATTCTCCAAACCTGCTAGGCTAGCGTGGTGGACTTAGGACTAAACCTCTGAGTTGTAGAGGAGACCCGTTCCCAGTGGCATAGTTCTATATGTCGAGCATCTAAAGTTGGCGTATACAACACACTCACATGTGGCGCATCTATAGTGTTTGTAAATAAATGTACGTCAATAAATCCCTCCTTGACGAATTTCGACCACGGCGGCGAATATCAACGGAGATCATCCAGGTACGCAGGAGATATTATAGTACACAAGTGTGTGCGCAATACACAAGCACTCTCTTCTTCACTCTTATAGTCCGGTGAGACGGCAATCCGACATGACCGGAGAGATCCGGCGCAGGACTAACGGCTATACTTTTTTTTCCGGACACGGGGGTATCACATCGCCAACTTCCCAACTTCGAGCCGTGTAATAACTTTTGGAGCACAAATTTGGTCCTATGTCCGGTCTATAACTAACTGTACTGTTTAATGTCTTTGCATTTACATATCTTTCCCTACAATTGCATTTTTCTTTGTGCTAATAAAACATTGTAATTAGTTTACCGATTTATACCAGCATTATTAGGCTTACTCCTTGACTACTACAATGTCCATCGTTTAGATGAACCTTTGCCTACAATTTCGTGGAAAAGATGTGACCGTATAAAAACAAGCAGATATGGTGCAAGCACGTGTGCATACACGTTTAATTGACTGATTAGTGATTACGCAGTGGAAGAAAGGTCCTGATAACAGTTGCTGTTATGAGTCGAAATTGTGATAACGCGCACATAACAAATGTGTTATGATGTTTGGTAAATGAATATTTTTATATAAGTAAATTATACATACACGCATTTATCCCCGAAGGGGTATGCAAAGGCGGAACCAAGACACCCACTTTTTGCTAAGTGTGTTCCGTCCAATGATGTGATAGGGGACGAGCCTATTGCCAGAGAGCAGAAACCAACCTGGGATTCGAACCCAGGACATCAAAGCGTTGCACTACGCCACCGAGGCAGTCATAATTAAATTATAGGAAGGGGAATTTGCTTACATCGGCTATCACGCTAAACTAACTCTCAAGTGTCTTTTGCATAAAGTCAGTTTGGTATCAACAAGACTGTCTGGTGTTCAAACAAAAAGTACTCTATGAATAAAGACATAAAGCTCGAAGCAGTATACACTCGTGGGGACTCAATATATGTATCTATAATTGTATAGATTGTATACGATTTCATATAGCCAAACTTAGAATTTCACTACTCATAACACGATAATTGTACGTACTGCATAACACTTACTCCAATTATATGTATATTTCATGAATGCTCCGCTTCTATTGATCATAAGATGATGTTATATAGCCCATAGCTTTCCTTGAAAGAATTTTTCAATTCGAACCGCTACTTCCTGAGATTTTTAAATTACTTTATAAATATTATTCAGTATTTGCCTAGTTTAACCCGTAATAACTAATGAGTAATCCATTATAACCAGTTATCTTATTCAAATATTTCCGCAATTTATACAAAAATAATTTTAATAGCTGGAAAATTAATACCTTTATTACATTAAATTAATACCAACAGCATTACGATGAATATTTTAAAATAATTTATACCATGTTTCGGCCAACCATAATCGTTTAATTTTCAATTAATATGCCATAACCAGCAATTTACGAAATTATCGCCGCAAATACATTCATTTTGGTAACACGTGATACGTTATGACATTATCGAATCATTATTTTAATACATTAATCCGATAACTATATTAGAATTCAGGAAAATAAACCCGTCTTTAATTGCGGCTTCGTTTGTGTGAAACTTTGTAGCCAAACTACTGGACATAATAAGACTTAACATCTCATGTCTCAGTATGGCGAGCGCAGTGGACTACCCAACAATAATTTATAATTCAAAGTGTTGGATGGTGTTTCTACTGTTTATTGGCGGTCGTATCGCTTACCATCAGGCGAACGGCAAGCTCTTTTCATCATTCAAAGCAATAAGGGTAATTTCTAGGTATTCCCACAGCTCACTGGAGTCATGAATTTTCTATAAAAAAAGTAGTGACTTCGCAGCTTATAAAATCTTGCAGAACAATAGTACGATACGTGTCTACACCTGCCCGCCAACGTCGTGATGATATGACTATGTTCTATGACATTTCAAGTGCTCGACCATTAAAAACACTGACATTAACGTTCAGCCTTGCTTTCGCTTTCAATTGTATCAAAAAATCACGTTTCGTTTAAAGTGTTGTAAAATGTTTTTATTGTGAATTTTATGTGCATTTAATGTGAGTATTATAATTAATTTATTTAAAAGTATATTTCTGATACTATGGGTTTCGAACGAGCAGTTGAAATGTCAGGCTTCAACTAAATGTTAATTTTACTGCATATATTGTACGAAGCATTTATTATTTAAATATAATTATAGTTGAATACTAACTGAAGATCACGGTAAACGTGACGCACAATCGGCCAGATAAGTAGTTGATTGAATTAAAAAGTTTAAAAATGCTTCTACACATTACTTTTAATCGTATTTTTACTTTATGTAAATTAAAGTAAACCTTATGAAGTTTTTTTAAGTGAAGATAAAACGATTGTTGATAAGAAGACAAAAGTTCAAATGCGATTTGAAAATTTGAATTTGTTCAACTGTTTTTGCGGTTGACTGTACGTAGTTGTGTTTCGTTGTTGAGAGTTTTTTAATAAAATTATAATAATTTCAAATTCGTTTTTCATTCATTTCTTTTCATTGTCTACTTTTTCTATTAAAATATCTTTTACAATTCTTTCATAAAAACTTATTTTATTACTCTTGTTTGTAGCTTATTCCAATGAAAAGGATTTTATCTTTAATTAGGTTAAGCCCTTGAGGATAGTTGAGGGATGCATCTTTTTATTGCAGTATTAAAATAGCTCATAATTGGCCGCCATTTTCTTGTTAATTTATTACACAATAGACTTTTCCTAAGGACTAATAGTATTAAAGCTTGAGATTGTAAAACTGAAGATTATGTTAAAGACTCTTGAGTCCAATTTTGCTGGAAGCGTACCTGATTTATGTATTTTGTACTCGACTGATCGTATTTTTTTTATTTATTTCTTTTAATGAGCTTGCCGGTCGCCTGATGGTAAGCGATACGACCGCCTGTACACAGTAAAAACACCATCCAACACCTTGAATTATAATGTATTCTTTGGTATTCCACTGTGCTCACCATCCTGTGACATGAGGTGTTGTCTTATTATGTACAGTAGTTACACTGGCTACAATATCCTTCAAACCCGAACGCATCAGTGAGTACACACTGCTGCTTAGCGGCAAAAATAGACTTTGCGGTGGTACCTACCCAGGCGGACTCTCACATGTGAGACACCTACCACTAGTGAACAAGACTTTGATTTTGTAAAAACATATTGACTGAGTGTTCCATCTTATGAAATTAATTAATAATATTTTTTCATATAATTTTACCTTGGCCCAAAATGTAATTCCAGAGTTATTTTAATGATTACGCAGTGTCGCCGTGTCGACTGTCGTGTCCATCAAACGGTTACATAAATCCACGGGGACGAGGTCTTGGCGAATGTCGGCTGAATTCTACTCGTGTAAATTATTTTTAGTTGGTTTTTTCTTTATAATTGCACAGTATGTCGTATACACTGTTCGTATCGTAAACACAGTGATATAAATAGTATTGAAGGCTCAATAAAGGGCTTTGAAGATCGCTAGTATGTAGTAGTATATTACTAGCCAGCTCGCTGAGTTCTTAATCGTTCCCCCATTATTAAGGATCGTGACTCCTTTTTTGTGCTTCGAAAACTGTTTCCAGTTGATACGATTCGTCGCCAGATGACGGGCGATGCTGATGGGGATCTCCAGCTGTTCGGAGATCAGACTTGTTGAGTTAGTCGTCAGAAAATCACTCAAATAGTAAGTTTTTCGGGATGAAAAAAACCTATTTGTAAATCCATTGCATACAGTATACGCACAATTCGTATCCCAAATTAAATCCATCGTTTAATGTGATTAACTATAAACCAAACCCATATTTATAATATACTAGTTGAGCCGACAGACGTCGTCCCGTCTTAACTATGAATTTGCAGCGCGCATTCTGTCAATCACTGAAATTAACTTTTCTTAAATTTTCTAACGTTCCGCCCAACTTCCTTAATGTTTCATAAGATCGTTCTCCGGACAATAACAAACCCAACAAAAAAAAAATTGGTGAAATCGGTCCAGCCGTTCACGCGTGATGGCGTGACCAAGGGAAATAGGGATTCATTTTTATATATATAGATGATTAATGTGGGTGGGTAATTATATGAAAATAGTCAATATCCTTTTGTTATTATTGAATAAGTGGATATGCATTTAACATGACTAACGCCCACGATAAAAAACATACGACACCAATAGTTTTATATCATGAAGTGGTAAAACAATAACATTATGATATAATAATTCACCACAATAATGAACTTAAATAAACAGTATTTCACTTTGTATTCTGTAAAGCTTTGAATCATAATTGTTATTTTCATTGCAGTGCTCTGTATTGCTATAATTCCTTGGCGATGTTGTACAGGGGAAGAAATGATTTTTTCTTATCATTCGGTAAACAAATATAATTTTAGTATTTTCTTTAGCTATAAAATGATGAATCTCCATTAAATAGCTTCGTTCTGTAACACAAAAGCCCATATTCGTGAATAGACTAGACATCCTAATCTAAATGTTATTCAGTCATAAAATTTTACCACATCGAACCGAGATCCCTTTGATTCTCAGTTAAAGTATAAGACGATTATGATTTAATATTATTAATAAATAAAGTCAGTCTGTCTGTTCCTCTCTTCGCTTATAGAAAGCGTGGCTCCAGTCAGCCATATGCGATCGTGCACGCGGTTTGCATACAAATAGTTGGCGAACGGGCAAGTGGGTCGCAGGTTCGTAACCCGGTTCAACGTTTCTACATTAATAGCTTTAAAAGGAAGAAAACATTTTATTTAATTAAGTCGCTAGCGAGTACAAATATTAAATGCAGGCGCAGAGATAGTGTTTCCTTGCTATTAGGCTCGCCCTATCACATCATGGGATGTAACACACTTGGCGAAAAGTGGATGCCCTGGTTGCGCCTGTGCATACCTCTTCGGGGATAAATGCGTGATGTTGTGTGTGTACTATACTTCACACGACGCGACGCCTAAAACAGTTTTTTTCGTAAGCATTAAGAGGAAGTCAATGTACAACGGTGACCACTTACCAGTCCGTCCGTTTTGAAGATATTTAGATATGTAACTAAACGCGGACACATCAGCAAATTCGAAACAGATACACCAATTTCTACATTAACGTATATTATTGTACAAGTTAATTTCTACTTTATCCCAAAACTGCTCGTTATTATAGCAGCGAAACCTAACAAGGTTCAGGCGTTTCGTCATCAATTGTCACAGGTTCAGGGGTCAAGAGGTACACATCAGATAAGTTTCTCAACTCGCATGCCCTTTTCTCGGCTGGCATTTCCAGCTATGGCCTATGAGTGCTTTTGCGGTTTGGCCCACGATTTGCTGTGGTTCCTTAATGGTGCCGTTTTGATTGCACTCGCAAAGGTTTAGAGTTTCACATGCAAGAGTTATGGGTGGTGTGCGGTTTTTGTTTGTTGGAAAAGTAATAAAAAATAAGTAAAATTGGATAGTTTGAGTTCTATTTTGAAAGATTAATCCGACATTTTTAATCGCCTCTTGAGGCCGGGCGAAATTTGTAACAACGCACTTGTCCGCGAACGAATTGGGTTTTTTGAAAGATTCAACATTTCAACATTATTTAACAATCGCAACATCATAATAAATTAAGATTCATTCAAATCCATATTATTTGTGGGCCAAAAACATAATTTTTATAATATTTTATAATGCTAAAGTTGAGATTAGCAGTTTCAGATTTGTCGGAGAGTTGCAGTTGTATTTTATTTATATGAAAACATCTTCACTAATGAAATATAGTATATATAAACTGATCTATTATACCTGGTACAACAGCTACACAGAGCAACGAACGTATCGTTCAAAATTCCCGAAACCTCATTTCGCGGGAGTGTTTGCATCGGCGATTTAGGGAATTTCTAGCCGCCGCCAAAACATCGCAAAGGGTTCGTCTGCTGAAATTCACCGCCGAATTCAGCGGAGCACCGCAAATTGGTGCGCACCGCGAATTGCACTGAGCTTGTTTATTATAGAACTTACAGTGTGCGATGTATCGAGTGTTAGTGTTCGTGTAATAAAATTAATTATAATATTATTGTTTTATATGTATGTACGAATATGTATGTAATATATTGTAAGCGTATGGTCTGTAAATATTGTTGTGCTATATTCTTTATTAGCTAATATGTACGCCCTAAACCTTTTTCATCATTCTCTTATTCCATCCAATGGTTGTCTGTAAGAGATTACCTCGAGCGATAAGACCACCAATTGTACCTCCTTTCAGCCTTTATTGTTTTAATATTTAGCACAGTGTTTTGTATCTGGTGTGAAATAAAAAAAATATACTTATTTGTCACTATATTCAACATATACCACGTACTAATACTTCTAATGATAGTTGAGGTATTTGTTTTAATTATAGCTGTAAAAATCGATTTATTCGCGTTCGTGTAAATCATTATGTGTATGTTTAAAATATACAAAAATAAATAAAAAATAGTTCGATTTATGCTTTGAGAGTCTGGCGTTGTGGTTGATGAACTGTATATGACGAGTAATAGATTTGGGTTTGAGAAGTCTCTCGTAAGTTAGACTTAGGGGAATTTAATAATATGACGCATATTCTAATAAAGATGACTATAACTAAGGTGTCGGAGGGGGCGAGGTCCGCCGTTTGATACGTACCCTGCCTGCTAATTATAATTTCTATGCCGGCTTTAAAATATCTTATACTTGTAGACCTTTTGTGTCTATTGACATCATATGAATTCATTACTATGCCGACTCTAAACACCCCACATTAGCACATCCAGTTAATGGTCCTAAACCATGATTCACAAGTTACATTACTATTAAAACAGTTGACGCGTCCGTTCAGTTGTTAACTATAGTTTGGTGTTTCATAAAGCCATTATAGTGAGGAATATTAAAACATCATTATTCACGTAGATGTAGAGATATGGTGGATTGTCGCTAGTGACCGTTACGTGGTCACGGCGTGGTAACGCTACCAGCAGAGCGGTGGTAATGAATTTGGCGCTGTGTAAATAAATATTTAGAATTTAGATCTCTTTTGTGTTTTAGTAAATGTTTTATGTTAGCTTTTGTAAGAGATATATAAAGAGGTTTAGTTATAACGAAAGGTTTGAAAAATAGTTTAGCTCGGATTCGAACCTGTTGCAATAAAAAGGTATTGATTTAATGACAACAAAATTAATCACATTTGATAGCCTTCGTGCCGATTGGCGCAAGCGTGTTGAGCGGATTGTACTTCGAGAGACCGTAAGTTCGATTCCAACTACGAGAAATTTTGTGTAATTCACAAATATTTACCCTAACTTCTGATGCAATACAATTATTTATCTTATTTGCTTCGTCGGCACTTTGACTATGAACTATGTATTTGTCCCACACCATTACTATTTGTCCAAAAGATTTTGAAAAGCAAGCACCACCGTTATCTGCGACGGTGCGTTTTTGTTTTGCAAGACGTGTGTACCCGCTGTTGACCTGCTTACCGCTTGCCAGAGCCATGGCGGAACTTTGAGAATTTGTCAGATGCGCAAGAGTTTTGTTTGAAACGTTTAGTTATGAATTTG
>NC_051133.1:14740706-14755938 GCF_014839805.1 Manduca sexta
GTAAGGCTGCACGCCTGTACTCCATAGAATATAATAGGTTTGTGTTTGTGAATAGAGAACTTAAAATGTCTCATAAGTTTGCAGTCGAAATTTTTCAATCTTTAACTTGAATTGTACTATGAAATTACATAATCTAGGACTGTGCTGCATATGCGCTCCCAACGGCGAGGCGTTTTGCGTCTCGTCTGGTAGAAGTTCGCAGCTTATCTCCGTGTCCGCACTCCGCACCCGCAAACTTTTATAATTCAATTTGTAGTCGCAATCGGCGGATTGTTTTGTTCGCACTGTGTATACTAAGGTACGTTTACATCGATGTGATCCTGCTGCGATTTTATATCAGGCGCCCAGGATCAGGAAGGACTCGATACAAGTCAAAAAATAGTTTTCCCGTCAATATTGCAGGGAGAAAAATCTCTCGTTGTGGAACAGAAATTTTAAATCCGTAATTACCGATTTCGCGGCTGTGTTGCTACAGCGCGTTTCGACGACTTATTGCATTTTTTTCTCTTTTTTACTCGCAGCGTAGCGTAGAGTTGCTGTATCAAGCTTAAAAAAATCGTTAAATACATTCGATTGATGCTACCACCACTGTGTGCCGTGGCTTTTTATAAGCTGTAGCAAAGGCCGCGGTCTCAGCAGCCCGCTGCCGAATAACAACCAAAATTTACATGGAAGCAATCAAACCGACGGCAGTCGAGCGCTTATTGCAAATTTTGATTTAATTAGTCCAGTATAATGGGTGATCTTTTTTGACAGTTCATTTGGACGTCCGCTGCAGAGGCTCGTTTAATATTCATCAATCATTCTGCGTTTTGTTTAATTTGTCGTTCTCTTTTGCTTCCCGTTGTGATTGCTGCTTTATGATATAGCTCTTTGTTTTGATTGGTCCTGATGGCTGATTCTATATAAAAGTCTTATGCTCTAAGTATTAGAATCTATAATAGCATACCTTGATAAAATTTAACCAAGTAAATATTAGTGTTAGGTAACAATAAGACCTAAATTCGATCGTCGGTCAGGTATTTAATTAAAGGCACGTGCGCGGTCCGGTTAATATTCCTCATATATAATAATAGGGCGTAAACGCGCTCGGATATGTTTAATTATGGTTCATATACGTGTGGTTGTTAAGAAAGAAAATATGTTAGTTGATGAGAAGTCATGGCTGTAGGTCCACTCCTCGAGTCTTCTCTTTTTGATTTTTTTATTATTAAATGATGAGAGCTGTATGTCGCTTCTGATAGTAAGCGATACAACCGCCCATACGATAGTTATACCACACAGAACTTTGAATTACGAAATAGTGCGTGGCATTTCACTGTACTCGTCTCCCTGAGACATGATATTAAGTCTCATAATGCCCAGTTATTACGATGACTGTATATCCTTCAGACGAGAATACTTTTGCCAGTTTATCATTTCTTAAAATTAAGGAAACATCATGACGAAACCTACGTCCTGATAGTTCTAAGAAAAATAGGTAATTTCGAAGTTACGTTAATTCTCCAAACCTGCTAGGCTAGCGTGGTGGACTTAGGACTAAACCTCTGAGTTGTAGAGGAGACCCGTTCCCAGTGGCATAGTTCTATATGTCGAGCATCTAAAGTTGGCGTATACAACACACTCACATGTGGCGCATCTATAGTGTTTGTAAATAAATGTACGTCAATAAATCCCTCCTTGACGAATTTCGACCACGGCGGCGAATATCAACAGGAGATCATCCAGGTACGCAGGAGATATTATAGTACACAAGTGTGTGCGCAATACACAAGCACTCTCTTCACTCTTATAGTCCGGTGAGACGGCAATCCGACATGACCGGAGAGATCCGACGCAGGACTAACGGCTATACTTTTTTTTCCGGACACGGGGGTATCACATCGCCAACTTCCCAACTTCGAGCCGTGTAATAACTTTTGGAGCACAAATTTGGTCCTATGTCCGGTCTATAACTAACTGTACTGTTTAATGTCTTTGCATTTACATATCTTTCCGGGTACATTTTTCTTTGTGCTAATAAAACATTGTAATTAGTTTACCGATTTATACCAGCATTATTAGGCTTACTCCTTGACTACTACAATGTCCATCGTTTAGATGAACCTTGCCTACAATTTCGTGGAAAATGTGACCGTATAAAACAAGTAGATATGGTGCAAGCACGTGTGCATACACGTTTAATTGACTGATTAGTGATTACGCAGTGGAAGAAAGGTCCTGATAACAGTTGCTGTTATGAGTCGAAATTGTGATAACGCGCACATAACAAATGTGTTATGATGTTTGGTAAATGAATATTTTTATATAAGTAAATTATATACACGCATTTATCCCCGAATGGGTATGCAAAGGCGGAACAAGACACCCACTTTTGCCAAGTGTGTTCCGTCAATGATGTGATAGGACGAGCCTATTGCCAGAGAGCAGAAACCAACCTGGGATTCGAACCCAGGACATCAAAGCGTTGCACTACGCCACCGAGGCAGTCATAATTAAATTATAGGAAGGGGAATTTGCTTACATCGGCTATCACGCTAAACTAACTCTCAAGTGTCTTTGCATAAAGTCAGTTTGGTATCAACAAGACTGTCTGGTGTTCAAACAAAAAGTACTCTATGAATAAAGACATAAAGCTCGAAGCAGTATACACTCGTGGGGACTCAATATATGTATCTATAATTGTATAGATTGTATACGATTTCATATAGCCAAACTTAGAATTTCACTACTCATAACACGATAATTGTACGTACTGCATAACACTTACTCCAATTATATGTATATTTCATGAATGCTCCGCTTCTATTGATCATAAGATGATGTTATATAGCCCATAGCTTTCCTTGAAAGAATTTTTCAATTCGAACCGCTACTTCCTGAGATTTTTAAATTACTTTATAAATATTATTCAGTATTTGCCTAGTTTAACCCGTAATAACTAATGAGTAATCCATTATAACCAGTTATCTTATTCAAATATTTCCGCAATTTATACAAAAATAATTTTAATAGCTGGAAAATTAATACCTTTATTACATTAAATTAATACCAACAGCATTACGATGAATATTTTAAAATAATTTATACCATGTTTCGGCCAACCATAATCGTTTAATTTTCAATTAATATGCCATAACCAGCAATTTACGAAATTATCGCCGCAAATAAATTCATTTTTGGTAACACGTGATACGTTATGACATTATCGAATCATTATTTTAATACATTAATCCGATAACTATATTAGAATTCAGGAAAATAAACCCGTCTTTAATTGCGGCTTCGTTTGTGTGAAACTTTGTAGCCAAACTACTGGACATAATAAGACTTAACATCTCATGTCTCAGTATGGCGAGCGCAGTGGACTACCCAACAATAATTTATAATTCAAAGTGTTGGATGGTGTTTCTACTGTTTATTGGCGGTCGTATCGCTTACCATCAGGCGAACGGCAAGCTCTTTTCATCATTCAAAGCAATAAGGGTAATTTCTAGGTATTCCCACAGCTCACTGGAGTCATGAATTTTCTATAAAAAAAGTAGTGACTTCGCAGCTTATAAAATCTTGCAGAACAATAGTACGATACGTGTCTACACCTGCCCGCCAACGTCGTGATGATATGACTATGTTCTATGACATTTCAAGTGCTCGACCATTAAAAACACTGACATTAACGTTCAGCCTTGCTTTCGCTTTCAATTGTATCAAAAAATCACGTTTCGTTTAAAGTGTTGTAAAATGTTTTTAATTTTATGTGCATTTAATGTGAGTATTATAATTAATTTATTTAAAAGTATATTTCTGATACTATGGGTTTCGAACGAGCAGTTGAAATGTCAGGCTTCAACTAAATGTTAATTTTACTGCATATATTGTACGAAGCATTTATTATTTAAATATAATTATAGTTGAATACTAACTGAAGATCACGGTAAACGTGACGCACAATCGGCCAGATAAGTAGTTGATTGAATTAAAAAGTTTAAAATGCTTCTACACATTACTTTTAATCGTATTTTTTACTTTATGTAAATTAAAGTAAACCTTATGAAGTTTTTTTAAGTGAAGATAAAACGATTGTTGATAAGAAGACAAAAGTTCAAATGCGATTTGAAAATTTGAATTTGTTCAACTGTTTTTGCGGTTGACTGTACGTAGTTGTGTTTCGTTGTTGAGAGTTTTTTTTTAATAAAATTATAATAATTTCAAATTCGTTTTTCATTCATTTCTTTTCATTGTCTACTTTTTCTATTAAAATATCTTTTACAATTCTTTCATAAAAACTTATTTTATTACTCTTGTTTGTAGCTTATTCCAATGAAAAGGATTTTATCTTTAATTAGGTTAAGCCCTTGAGGGATAGTTGAGGGATGCATCTTTTATTGCAGTATTAAAATAGCTCATAATTGGCCGCCATTTTCTTGTTAATTTATTACACAATAGACTTTTCCTAAGGACTAATAGTATTAAAGCTTGAGATTGTAAAACTGAAGATTATGTTAAAGACTCTTGAGTCCAATTTTGCTGGAAGCGTACCTGATTTATGTATTTTGTACTCGACTGATCGTATTTTTGTTTATTTCTTTTAATGAGCTTGCCGGTCGCCTGATGGTAAGCGATACGACCGAGCCTGTACACAGTAAAACACCATCCAACACCTTGAATTATAATGTATTCTTTGGTATTCCACTGTGCTCACCATCCTGTGACATGAGGTGTTGTCTTATTATGTACAGTAGTTACACTGGCTACAATATCCTTCAAACCCGAACGCATCAGTGAGTACACACTGCTGCTTAGCGGCACAAATAGACTTTGCGGTGGTACCTACCCAGGCGGACTCTCACATGTGAGACACCTACCACTAGTGAACAAGACTTTGATTTTGTAAAAACATATTGACTGAGTGTTCCATCTTATGAAATTAATTAATAATATTTTTTCATATAATTTTACCTTGGCCCAAAATGTAATTCCAGAGTTATTTTAATGATTACGCAGTGTCGCCGTGTCGACTGTCGTGTCCATCAAACGGTTACATAAATCCACGGGGACGAGGTCTTGGCGAATGTCGGCTGAATTCTACTCGTGTAAATTATTTTTAGTTGGTTTTTCTTTATAATTGCACAGTATGTCGTATACACTGTTCGTATCGTAAATACAGTGATATAAATAGTATTGAAGGCTCAATAAAGGGCTTTGAAGATCGCTAGTATGTAGTAGTATATTACTAGCCAGCTCGCTGAGTTCTTAATCGTTCCCCCATTATTAAGGATCGTGACTCCTTTTTTGTGCTTCGAAAACTGTTTCCAGTTGATACGATTCGTCGCCAGATGACGGGCGATGCTGATGGGGATCTCCAGCTGTTCGGAGATCAGACTTGTTGAGTTAGTCGTCAGAAAATCACTCAAATAGTAAGTTTTTCGGGATGAAAAAAACCTATTTGTAAATCCATTGCATACAGTATACGCACAATTCGTATCCCAAATTAAATCCATCGTTTAATGTGATTAACTATAAACCAAACCCATATTTATAATATACTAGTTGAGCCGACAGACGTCGTCCCGTCTTAACTATGAATTTGCAGCGCGCATTCTGTCAATCACTGAAATTAACTTTTCTTAAATTTTCTAACGTTCCGCCCAACTTCCTTAATGTTTCATAAGATCGTTCTCGGACAATAACAAACCCAACAAAAAAAATTGGTGAAATCGGTCCAGCCGTTCACGCGTGATGGCGTGACCAAGGGAAATAGGGATTCATTTTATATATATAGATGATTAATGTGGGTGGGTAATTATATGAAAATAGTCAATATCCTTTTGTTATTATTGAATAAGTGGATATGCATTTAACATGACTAACGCCCACGATAAAAAACATACGACACCAATAGTTTTATATCATGAAGTGGTAAAACAATAACATTATGATATAATAATTCACCACAATAATGAACTTAAATAAACAGTATTTCACTTTGTATTCTGTAAAGCTTTGAATCATAATTGTTATTTTCATTGCAGTGCTCTGTATTGCTATAATTCCTTGGCGATGTTGTACAGGGGAAGAAATGATTTTTTCTTATCATTCGGTAAACAAATATAATTTTAGTATTTTCTTTAGCTATAAAATGATGAATCTCCATTAAATAGCTACGTTCTGTAATACAAAAGCCCATATTCGTGAATAGACTAGACATCCTAATCTAAATGTTATTCAGTCATAAAATTTTACCACATCGAACCGAGATCCCTTTGATTCTCAGTTAAAGTATAAGACGATTATGATTTAATATTATTAATAAATAAAGTCAGTCTGTCTGTTCCTCTCTTCGCTTATAGAAAGCGTGGCTCCAGTCAGCCATATGCGATCGTGCACGCGGTTTGCATACAAATAGTTGGCGAACGGGCAAGTGGGTCGCAGGTTCGTAACCCGGTTCAACGTTTCTACATTAATAGCTTTAAAAGGAAGAAAACATTTTATTTAATTAAGTCGCTAGCGAGTACAAATATTAAATGCAGGCGCAGAGATAGTGTTTCCTTGCTATTAGGCTCGCCCTATCACATCATGGGATGTAACACACTTGGCGAAAAGTGGATGCCCTGGTTGCGCCTGTGCATACCTCTTCGGGGATAAATGCGTGATGTTGTGTGTGTACTATACTTCACACGACGCGACGCCTAAACAGTTTTTTCGTAAGCATTAAGAGGAAGTCAATGTACAACGGTGACCACTTACCAGTCCGTCCGTTTTTGAAGATATTTAGATATGTAACTAAACGCGGACACATCAGCAAATTCGAAACAGATACACCAATTTCTACATTAACGTATATTATTGTACAAGTTAATTTCTACTTTATCCCAAAAACTGCTCGTTATTATAGCAGCGAAACCTAACAAGGTTCAGGCGTTTCGTCATCAATTGTCACAGGTTCAGGGGTCAAGAGGTACACATCAGATAAGTTTCTCAACTCGCATGCCCTTTTCTCGGCTGGCATTTCCAGCTATGGCCTATGAGTGCTTTTGCGGTTTGGCCCACGATTTGCTGTGGTTCCTTAATGGTGCCGTTTTGATTGCACTCGCAAAGGTTTAGAGTTTCACATGCAAGAGTTATGGGTGGTGTGCGGTTTTTGTTTGTTGGAAAAGTAATAAAAATAAGTAAAATTGGATAGTTTGAGTTCTATTTTGAAAGATTAATCCGACATTTTTAATCGCCTCTTGAGGCCGGGCGAAATTTGTAACAACGCACTCTTGTCCGCGAACGAATTGGTTTTTTGAAAGATTCAACATTTCAACATTATTTAACAATCGCAACATCATAATAAATTAAGATTCATTCAAATCCATATTATTTGTGGGCCAAAAACATAATTTTTATAATATTTTATAATGCTAAAGTTGAGATTAGCAGTTTCAGATTTGTCGGAGAGTTGCAGTTGTATTTTATTTATATGAAAACATCTTCACTAATGAAATATAGTATATATAAACTGATCTATTATACCTGGTACAACAGCTACACAGAGCAACGAACGTATCGTTCAAAATTCCCGAAACCTCATTTCGCGGGAGTGTTTGCATCGGCGATTTAGGGAATTTCTAGCCGCCGCCAAAACATCGCAAAGGGTTCGTCTGCTGAAATTCACCGCCGAATTCAGCGGAGCACCGCAAATTGGTGTGCACTGCGAATTGCACTGAGCTTGTTTATTATAGAACTTACAGTGTGCGATGTATCGAGTGTTAGTGTTCGTGTAATAAAATTAATTATAATATTATTGTTTTATATGTATGTACGAATATGTATGTAATATATTGTAAGCGTATGGTCTGTAAATATTGTTGTGCTATATTCTTTATTAGCTAATATGTACGCCCTAAACCTTTTTCATCATTCTCTCTTATTCCATCCAATGGTTGTCTGTAAGAGATTACCTCGAGCGATAAGACCACCAATTGTACCTCCTTTCAGCCTTTATTGTTTTAATATTTAGCACAGTGTTTTGTATCTGGTGTGAAATAAAAAAAATATACTTATTTGTCACTATATTCAACATATACCACGTACTAATACTTCTAATGATAGTTGAGGTATTTGTTTTAATTATAGCTGTAAAATCGATTTATTCGCGTTCGTGTAAATCATTATGTGTATGTTTAAAATATACAAAAATAAATAAAAAATAGTTCGATTTATGCTTTGAGAGTCTGGCGTTGTGGTTGATGAACTGTATATGACGAGTAATAGATTTGGGTTTGAGAAGTCTCTCGTAAGTTAGACTTAGGGGAATTTAATTAAATACGTTGTAATAATATGACGCATATTCTAATATAAGATGACTATAACTAAGGTGTCGGAGGGGGCGAGGTCCGCCGTTTGATACGTACCCTGCCTGCTAATTATAATTTCTATGCCGGCTTTAAAATATCTTATACTTGTAGACCTTTTGTGTCTATTGACATCATATGAATTCATTACTATGCCGACTCTAAACACCCCACATTAGCACATCCAGTTAATGGTCCTAAACCATGATTCACAAGTTACATTACTATTAAAAACAGTTGACGCGTCCGTTCAGTTGTTAACTATAGTTTGGTGTTTCATAAAGCCATTATAGTGAGGAATATTAAAACATCATTATTCACGTAGATGTAGAGATATGGTGGATTGTCGCTAGTGACCGTTACGTGGTCACGGCGTGGTAACGCTACCGGCAGAGCGGTGGTAATGAATTTGGCGCTGTGTAAATAAATATTTAGAATTTAGATCTCTTTTGTGTTTTAGTAAATGTTTTTATGTTAGCTTTTGTAAGAGATATATAAAGAGGTTTAGTTATAACGAAAGGTTTGAAAAATAGTTTAGCTCGGATTCGAACCTGTTGCAATAAAAGGTATTGATTTAATGACAACAAAATTAATCACATTTGATAGCCTTCGTGCCGATTGGCGCAAGCGTGTTGAGCGGATTGTACTTCGAGAGACCGTAAGTTCGATTCCAACTACGAGAAATTTTGTGTAATTCACAAATATTTACCCCTAACTTCTGATGCAATACAATTATTTATCTTATTTGCTTCGTCGGCACTTTGACTATGAACTATGTATTTGTCCCACACCATTACTATTTGTCCAAAAGATTTTTGAAAAGCAAAGCACCACCGTTATCTGCGACGGTGCGTTTTTGTTTTGCAAGACGTGTGTACCCGCTGTTGACCTGCTTACCGCTTGCCAGAGCCATGGCGGAACTTTGAGAATTTGTCAGATGCGCAAGAGTTTTGTTTGAAACGTTTAGTTATGAATTTGGTATATGAGTTAGGGATTTTGAGTTTTATAATATATTGTTTTTAGAACGATTTTGTATTACGCTTTTATCAGTTTTATATAATTTATGGGTTTAATGGGATGTCTTTGATATCTAAAACATGAAGCTGTGACACGACTTACTGGACCAGTTGGTAAATTGTCATCGAAACAACTTTTAATGTGAAAAATATATGTTTACAAATCTCTTAAAATTTGTATTGTTTTCGGGAAAGGTACAAAGCAAAATTATTTGTACAATTCTATTTGGTTTAGATAACACACAATATCCTCAAAAAACCACACAAATTGAAATAAAACATCACCCAAAATCCAGTAAACAAATCGCGCGTTATCAATTCCGCGTGGATCTCGCGAATCGCGGCGGATAAGTGGGGAGCCCTAAGTAGGGCGCGCGATTTGGTAAGCGAGCGAGCGGCGCGGGTCAACGGCCGCCGATTGTTTACATTCGGCCGCGGCCCGTTACGCCGCGCGCTGCCTGCGTACGCGAACGTAGGAACTGCGAACATGCTCGGTCACTGATTTGCTAAAACACTGCTAGATTGACGTGTACTTAACAGTATAGGTTTGCAATGAACCCTGTCAACTCCAGAAACGCTGGCAAATCTTGGGCTATAAACACTTGTAAACGTCTAAAATCAACAAGTGGCGAATGATTGAATTCTCGTATTTAAGTTTGTATATGGTATTACCGAATACTGATATGTTTAATAATGGTGAACTAAAGTCTATACCCTCCTAGTAGTTGAGGTCCGTGGTCAGCATTGGGTAGCCGTGAACTAAGGCCTAAACCTTGAACTCTCCATGTAATGGAAGCCCGTGGTCAGCATTGGGACAGTAAAATAAAGGGTTAATGCCTAATTATATTAAGTGAGTGTGTTGTAAGCAACTAAGAATATCTCAAAACAATTTCGAAGAAACTTCTAGAAAATGGAAACAAATGGAAAACGCGATCCACTTCGCAACATAATGTGAAGGCTATTTCGATGCACATTCGCCTTTCCGACTAATGGCCGGCCAAATGACGTATTAAGTGCTCAAACAATAGTGTTTCAAGACTCATGTGCCTTATCGATTAGACTAATGCGCGACGGCTTAAAAATGGCCTGTGTAATTGAACATGCATCATCTGGAGTTAATGCAGTCTGGCATGTGTAATGCTAAATTTTGTAGTGTTTCTAGCATTCGTAAGATCTACACATAATTCGTAAGATCTATATCACATCGGACACAAATACCTTTTTTGAAAATTACACAACAGTGGCAAAGGGTGATTTTTTCTGATAGTATGCATAAATGCAGTCTGGTCGTAGTCCTAATGATAATTAGATTTTGCATAAATTACCAAAGGGAAGCCGGCAGGAATCAGGTTATCTGGAACACAAACATTTGTATTGGTGCGACCTACATAGGACTCTAGTGAATTGTTAAGTATCTACTTGTTACCCATTGATATTTTTGGGATTATGAACTTTAATCTCTTACCGTTAGATGATACTCTTGCTTTTAAATACCAACAAAAAATCTGTCACTCAGCAGCTTAGTTTTGCACATGTATTTACGATGAATATCAGCCTGGGGTCTGAAATTGTTCTCGATATGGCGGTAGACCCTTCCCCCATGACATCGTGAGAGGGACTGCACAGTGCGAAAAATAGCAGCATTTCTACCTACCCTTATAAAACGCGTGTGTGCATTTACGATCGCATTGTTCGCACCTATCGTATTGGGTTCCAACAGGCCGGCAAAATTGTATCGACTGCCAGGGGGTAGTCATCACTCGTCAGTCGACGTTCTATTGGACCCCACTCTACTTACCATCATGTGCAGAGTGGTCGATTTATCGTGTTTGCATAAAAAATAACACTCTACAGCGTAACACGAGCTAGGATGGTGAGTCAGCCCGTGTGACAAGTTATATTTATAAACATAAAGTTATGTAACAATTTTCTGCTACTATTTGTTATTGATTAATCACTATTTTCGATAAACGATCCCGATCGACTTTTTCGATCTATCTCAAGAATACACCAATCAGAACAGAGGTTTTGTACCATGTTTGTAAAAGGCTTAATTTGATTGGTTCACACTCGGAATCGGATTGAAGATTAAGATGGAGATCGTTTATTAAAACGCTTGTAAATGGAGTTGTGTTCTATTTTGAGTATGATGGTTGTGTACTCTGAGGTCTTGGGCTCGTGTTTTCCATGTTTTAGTATTGGAAAGGAATGATAACATACCAAAACCTAAGTTTCTAATAACGTTGTAAGAACAATTACATTTACAAATATGTATTAAACAACCCGCAATCGATGTCAGTTTGTTCGTTTGCACTAAATTTGACTGGTAACAAGCATATTTATATTTTTATAGACTCAATTTGCTAAGTTTTTCAATTAATTAACTCTTCTCACGGTGTCACGTATAAGGCGTTTAATTTACCATCATTATAATAATGATACACCAGTTTAGTTCCACGTTAGTGGTGCGAACGCGGTCGCGTGCGTTTGCTAGTTAATTGGCCCGTTGTAGACATAATGCCGTGTAATTAACGTAGATAAAACGAGAGTTCTCGTGATAAGAGTTAAGTTAAACCGGTGTGTTAAATGCTGAGGTGTTATAACACTGAGACTTGATTTTACTTGGCTGTATATATTGGCCATCTTTTGGAAATGGTAGTTTTACTTCGCTATAAACATGGTCTAACATAGTTCAAAATCGTGAGGAAACAATTAAGCAGGATGGCATAATTGTGCCGACCGACCGGGGATGTTTATCTATTGGTCGTCATGTTTTTGGGCATCACATAGCATCAGGTGCAGTGAAAGATAATGTGCTCTCAATAAAATCATAATATGGGTATAACATTAATCTTATTGTAAGGGAATTCACACATAGCACCCATGATGATTTCAAATAATTTAAATGTGATAATGTTTCGACAAAATACTACCTATTTATACTGAGTAAAGTTTTTTTCTCCTCTCGTCTCCCAATCCGAGCTGGCTACATTATGCTTTGCTTATTTTAGCTCTAGCATTAATTTTCTGTATATTCGTAGTTGTAAAAGTAACTTCTGATTATAATTTTATCATGTATCTTGACTTATGGTTAAATTATTTTATTTTATTTTTACTACTGTGTTAGGTTATTCTGTAATATATGTAAGAGACATAAATAAATAATAAAAATATCCGAAACTATTCTTTTCTACAAAGCATTCGCCATGTTTCTCTCTAATCAAATGTTCGTACTAACTCCTAAACATCATATATTTCCACATAAACCTCACGTTCCACCGCACGTTCTGTAAGCATTCGAGCGCGTGCGAATCCGCGGACCCCGCCTTGTGCGAGCGGTTAATGAGAGTTGCACAATGCAACGCGATGGTTCGCGTGTTGCGCCATGCGTTGTGCTGATGGTCATATGAAAGGTACTTACCTAGGTAAAGATAAATGTAGAAAAGTAGGGTTTGAACTTACAAGAGTAATTTTTATATGCATCTCCAAAGATGAGCTTGCAGCTCGACTGATGGTAAGCGATAAACAGTGGTAACATCATACAGAACAGAATTACACTGCGCTCGTCACCCTGAGTCTGAGATGTTATATCTCGTAATGTCCAATAATTACATTAGCTACAGCGCCCTTCAAACTGGAATACGGCAGTGCTATCACAATTCTATCTTCTACCTACTACCTTGAGATGTTATGATTATTATTTGTTATTATTTTTTTTTATATTTGGAGCATGGGCACGGGAATGTGGGCCACTGCACCTAATGGTAAGTGGACCTTTTAGTGTCGAAGTATTAAAGAATTGGCGATGCGTTCTTTAATTTTGGAAAAGTGTACAGCATTCCCTAAATTGCAAAGACCTGGAAATATTAAGAAAACTTGCCAATCGTAGTGTTGATGAAATTATCGCGCGTGTGGTATGAAATTTGATGGTGTATAAAAAATGAAATTTTATTATATATTAAGCAGAAAACGAAGATAAAAATCATATTTTCTTCGTAGTTCAAAATATGCTCAGTCATACAAACGTTTTCATACATCACACACAAGCCTATTACAACTCATCCAAAAACTCATACAATGTTCCACGACGTGTATTTATAAACATGTGTGCTAATGTCAAGGCGTGTGCGACCTTATAGTATTATACATAGGTTTTAATGTCCCTCCTCGCTGTCTCAACGCGATGCACTTTAAATAGCGGGCGACCTTCGTTGTTAAATAACATGCTGGAATTTTGGAATTTAAGGGCATGTTATTTTGGGTTTAATGGCTCATGGTCTGTATTTTACGATTATAGATTCCATTCTAGTTGACCCGACAGACGTCGTCCCGTCTTAACTATGAATTTGCAGCGCGCATTCTGTCAATCGCTGACAGTTATTTCAAACAATTGACAGTTATATAAAATTTATATTTTCGTTAAGTTTTCTTAAATTTTCTAATGTTCCGCGCAATTTTTTTCATTTTTTATTTCATAAGATCCTTCTCATGACAATAACAAACACAATAAAAAAAAATAGTGAAATCTGTCCAGCCGTTCATGCGTGATAGCGTGACCAAGGGAAATAGGGATTCATTTTTATATATATATAGATAGATAGATAACAAATTATATCAAGGTGTTTGTTCTGTTTGAATCTCTACAACTCTTGGTCCAATTTTGATAATAATATTTTTTTAACAGCTATGTACGATGTATGAGTTTTATACGTTTGCTTATAATTGAGATGCCTTTGGAATTTTTACCCAATATTGTGATACACTCGACCCCTAATAGGACGGATATAAACTTCGCGATAAACGCCAACTCGTGCGCATATTATGTTATCTATACTATTGCATAATGCTGATTTTTTTCGTTTCATCGTATTAACTTCTTTTTTACTAGATTCTACAAAATATTTTACTAAAGGGAACTTACAAGTGCCTTTTTATCAGAGAGGGGCTTACACGCGATTAAAGCTGCTATCATCTGTGTTATAGATACCAGTATTGCAAGAACTTCCTCTTGCATATTCAGTATCACGTCGCGCGCGTTTGTCCTTTAACACTATTGATACTCGAACCCCTTTAACTAAGCCAAAGTGCATGCTATTGACTGGCGCATAATGTCGCGAGATCTTACTACCGACAATCCCAGCTCGGCGAGCACGTACCTCGTTTGTGTTCGCTGATGTTTTTTTATTGCTTTGAATGACGAGACGAGCTTGCCGTTCGCCTGATGGTGAGCGACATGACCGTCCATAAATAGAAGAAACACCATCCAACACCTTGAATTACAAAGTATTGTTTGGTATTGAACTGCGCTCGCCATCCTGTGACATGAGGTGTTAAGTCTTATTATGTCTAGTAGTTACACTGGCTACAATGTTCTTCAAACCGGAACACAACAGTAACTACATACTGCTGCTTGGCGGCAGAAAGACATTGCGGTGGTACCTGGTGGTTTAATCCCGGCTAGATTTCGCGGTTTTAATTCTAAAATATGTAAGTACGTATTTCTTAGCAGCAGGAATAGTCAGAACGGTGTGGTACATACCCAAACCCCGATGTACTAAATATTCGAAGCCATACGGGCTACCGTCGAATAATATTTGCACAATAACACCTAACACATACAAATTATACCAATTAATCCGACTCTTACGCAAACACAAAGTTACGTATTAAACACAATAACGTGCCGATGATTTGATTAGGGCGCGCAGTGATGGCTCCAGTCGATAGTTTGTCGAAGTTCGATAGTTTCGACCGCCCCGCGCCCCTCCCGCGCCCGCCGCGTCCTGTCAACTTGATACTTTGTTGCTAATTGTTGTGAAACTCCTTAATATCAATATGACCAGCGATGGGTCTTATTGCGAGAATCTGGAAAGTACAAGG